>NC_090311.1:42007500-42312500 GCF_039906515.1 Pseudorca crassidens | reverse complement strand
CCCTAACATTGCTTCTGTGTATCTAAACTTAACAGCAGTTTTATTTTGCTGATTGCAAAACTAGTTTCCTAAGGGGGAACACTGCTCTAACGAATGCATAAAACAAGTATTTATCGTACTGTCATTCCATGGAGATATTTTACAACTTCTTAGAATATTGAAAAAAAAGATGTTTTAAATTAAAATCACAATTCTTTGGAGGAGGTTTATAGCACGAAAATGGCAGGTAAAGAATATCCTAGTGGGGCTTCCCTGGTGGCGCAGTGATTGGGAGTCCGCCTGCCAATGCAGGGACACGGGTCCGTGCCACAGTCTGGGAGGATCCCACATACTGCGGAGCGGCTGGGCCCGTGAGCCATGGCTGCTGAGCCTGCGCGTCCGGAGCCTGTGCTCCGCAACGGGAGAGGCCACAGCAGTGAGAGGCCCGCGTACCGGAAAAACAATAAATAAATAAAAAAATAGAATATCCTAGTGGACGTATGTCATACTTGGTTCCCTACATACACTTCTATTGCTTTGCAAAGATATAATGCATAAGATGATAGACTATAAATTTTCAAAATCTTGGGCAAGTTGGCAAAATTAATTAAGCTCAGGCTTCTGTAAACTGGAATATCTGTGTCCTATTCCTGACTATAGTTTCTGAATATCTATGTCTAATTCCTGACTACCTTCCGTGTTATTTTTGTGTTTATCTGTTTGTAACTCAACCTTCCTCTATTTATGTTTCAAGCCATGCAGCTGTTTCATGTGTGCAATGATTTCAATCTAAAAGACAATGGTTTACTCATAAAATAATTATTTTTTACCTTATATATAATTTTGAAAGATTAGTAACTAATTTGAAGATGTTTGTTTTCGTTGATAATTTATGAGTGGCTTCTATGGTGCACTTTCATGTGTTATGCAGAAGACCTTCATTGTGGAGTTCTTAAAGTATTACCTGATAATAACAAGATACTTATTAATTACCTGTTTTTATATTTAAGATTTCTGTTTAGTATTTATATAAGAGCTAATAAGTCCATCCACATTTAATTTTATAAAAAAATATTTAGAGAATTTTGCTTTGGGTGTTGCTTTTCTAATAGTGGCCTTTGCAAAAATGTTTTAACGTAGTGGAAACATCTAAAAGTAATGACGATTGCCTTTGCTAATGCCAAGATACACAAACAATGACATTTTGCAAGAAGAAATAATTCAGCTCAGGTAATAAGGAAGTGGTGACAAAAATTAAGTAGTTTTTTTTAAAGTCAGTTTTTGTAGTATAGAAATGAAAATCAATAGCATTTGAAGACATTTTCTGCTTTGCCCACATATTTACTAGCATACGCACATATATACGTTACATGTACTTTATATAATAGTAGATTACACACTATAGTATGAATCACTATATTCCCAGCATAAGTAAATACATATTACTTTATAGAAAGAAGCTTACTTAAAAGTCATATATAAACCAGACTTTATGCTCTCTGAATATCAAGCTATATTTTCCCACTGAATGACAGAGGTGTGCTCCCAACAAAAGAAAAAATGTCTCCTGAGCCTCCCAAAATGTCATGGTAGACTTAAACCTCTTATAATCTTAAATTTTAAGATAAATTATTATTTCTGTAATAAAATGTATGCAGTAAGGCAAGTCAAATGCTATGCCTACATTCTGGTACGGTATTGAAAACCTATGAAGATTGGATCTAAATTATGGAGAAAGCAGCATTAGCTCACATAAAATTAATGTCTTCCTAAAAATTACTTAAGAACCTTTTTATAGTTTTTGTCTCTGTTTATTTCATAGTGGCTCTATTTGCTCACTTACCAACTCTTTTCTAGACATAGTGCAAATTTAAGATGGCTCCAGCCAACTTAATTTTTTTTTTTTTTTACCAAGGTAGTAAATGCTGTTTATGACTTCTTTAAGTTTACGTAGTGCTCCAATATATTAATACCCTGTGAGCTTCGAAAAACCAAATATATTTACAGTAATATTATCGGTCACCAAAATGAAGGGGAAGGAAATTTTACAATAGTGAGAATGCACAAATGTTCTCACTAAGGCAGTATTGACCCAGACGATCATTTAGTATCTGTCACCACAAATGCCTCCCAACTCTGGAATGCTCACTGTGACAAACATGTGTCGGCACACAGTATTTCCTGAATTCTTACACGTTCTTCACTTTCCGATATATCTGGTGAACTGGGAGTAGGAAGCTGGTCATAGACAATGTGCCCTCCCTCCCTTGTCTGCCCAAAACTTGAAGCAGTCACATCCACTGTCAGGCTGGCTGTAGCCTTGGCCTCTTCCTCTGACGCAGCCAACCGAGGATTGACTTCAACAAGATCCAGTGCTGAGAGCAACCTTGTATTGTGTATTTCCTCAGTAATATACATGCCTTCTCAATAGGTCAGTCCCCCTGCAACAGGGGTTCCTGTGGCTGGGTGCAGTGGTTAAGAATCTGCCTGCCAGTGCAGGGGACACGGGTTCAAGCCCTGGTCCGGGAAGATCCCACACGCCGCGGAGCAACTAAGCCTGTAAGCCACAATTACTGAGCCCGCGTGTTGCAACTACTGAAGCCTGAGTGCCTAGAGCCCGTGCCCTGCAACAAGAGAAGCCCATGCACCGCAACAAAGAGTAGCCCCCGCTCGCCACAACTAGAGAAAGCCCACGCGTAGCAACAGACCCAATGCAGCCAAAAATAAATAAATAAAATGAATAAATTAAAAAAAAACATGCTTTATTCAACAACCCAGAATGTAGATTAAAAATAAAAATTCTTACTGAAGAATTCTTCAGTAAGAATTTAAGATTTTTTTTTTTTTTTTTTTTTTTTTTTTTTTTTTTGCGGTATGCGGACCTCTCACTGCTGTGGCCTCTCCCGTTGCGGGGCACAGGCTCTGGACGCGCAGGCTCAGCAGCCATGGCTCACGGGCCCAGCCGCTCCGTGGCATGTAGGATCCTCCCGGACCGGGTCACGAACCTGTGTTCCCTGCATCGGCAGGCGGACTCTCAACCACTGCGCCACCAGGGAAGCCCTACAACTCTCTTTTGAGTGCATAGCTCTTACACAGAGTCTGAACTACAGGAATGAGAAAGAAGATATATTGTGATGTTTACTTGATGTATCCCCATCTTAAAAATACATGATTTTTAAATTTTTGTATTTATTTTCTTTTAGCCAAAATTATGTTATTTTTTTGTTTTTTTCAAGTATATTTAAAGGGGTATAAACAAGTAAAGTTGACTTAAACCACCTGATATCTGAGAATGCATTGGACTTATATTTCTTGCCAATCTTATTAGAGGATATGTTTTGGTAATTCAAGCACTGAAAATCAGTAATATGAATAATTTGAATGTGTTCTGGAAAAAAAAAAACAAACCCTTACTCTACCTTAATTAGATATGGCAGTTCTTCTTCAGCAAAATGAATTGTAGCTGTATTCATTTAGGCTTAAAGTTAAAATGAGATGATTGAAATGTGTGTCATCCACTGTTAATTTAATATGAAATGTTTTTTTTCATATTTTAGCTTTTCTGGTTCCAATACATGTAATCTGTGTATTAAATAGATTAAATATGATTAAGTAATCTTTTTTTGTATTCTAAACATTATTCTTCCAAGGCCTCTTTGATTTTAACACTTTATCGCTTCTTTTACTGAAATCTTCCTTCTCTTTTTACTGCTTCTCTAATTCCAGCTGTCATTATCTTACCCATTCTTCAAGCCCTACACACGAATTCCACCTTCTCCAAAGGTGTCTCCTACTTTCTCTACTTCATTTCAATTCCCAAAGTTCTATTTACCTACTTCTCCCGACCCTTAAAACTTTCCATACTGTGCAGGAAGTACTCATGGAGAAGACTTGCTGTGCACTCTTATTAAAGTATAAACTTTTTGAAGGCAGAGACTTTTGTCATTATGTTTTCCACCCTGGCACCCAGCTTAATGCCTTTCATACAACAGACATGAATGACAAGGCAACCTCCTGAGTAGTCTCTCTTTGAAGATTCACTGCCTTCTAATTCACTATCTATAAATTACCTAGAGTGACCTTTCAAATTTTTTTATCAGACTCAGTCATACTTAAGTTTGTCCTTTAATCATTCTCCATTGCTTTCAGAATAGAATTCAAGCACCTTGGGATTGAAACAAGGCCTAAACAATGTAGCCTTAGTTGATGTTTCAGACATTTTTTTCTTGCCATCATGTCTGTCTCAGCTATCTATTGCTGTGTAACAAATCACCCCAAAGCTTTGTGGCATAAAGCAACCACTGTTTCATTATGTTCACAATTTTTTTGTGTCAGGAATTTGGGGAGGGCTTAGCAGGGACAGTTTGTTTCTGCTCCATGTTAACTGGAGTCTCAGCTAAGGTAGCTCAAAGAACTAGAGATAGATGGAATGATTCAACTGAGGCCATATTCTCAGTCTGGCTTTCATCTGAATTTCTTATTTTTCTTCATGTTATGATCCTGGAGCTGGAATCCTTTCCCAGCTCACATATGGCCTCAACTAGGATGGCTGAACAGCTAGCGTTCGTCAGGTCTCTCTCTCTCTCTCCACACACACCCCAGTTATCCTTACATTGTTACCTTGTGCTTCCTCACTTCATGGTGATATCTTGGTAGCAGGATCATTCACAAGGTGTCTGGCTGCCCTGACAGTGAATATTTCAAGAGGACTGGATGAACCTGCAATGATTTTTATCCCGTAGCCTCAAAAATTCTGGAATGTCACATAATTTGCATTCTATTGGTCAAAAAAAGCAGTGAAGCCAGTCCACCTTCAAAGGGAGGAAATTAGGTTCCACCTCTCAGTGGAAATAATAAAAATATACCTGTGTCCATCTTTGATCTTTAATGTTTTTAAATTTCAGTCATCCAGAATTGAAAAATTATGTGTCATTAGTAGATTTCACCTCACTCTTTTATGCTTCAGCCTTTTTTTTAAGTTTTTTTTTTAATTGAAATATAATTGATTTACAAGGTTGTGTTCGTTTCATATTCTTTTCCATTATGGTTTAGTACAGGGTATTGAATATAGTTCCCTGTGGCATACAGTAAGACCTTGTTGCTTATTCATTCTATATATAATAGTTTGCATCTGTTAATCCCAGACTTCCAATCCAACCCTCCCCCAACCCATCCTCCTTGTGCAACCACAAGTCTGTTCTCTATGTCTATGAATCTGTTTCTGTTTTGTAGGTAAGTTTATTTGTGTCATATTTTAGATTTTACATATAAGTTATATCATATGGTATTTGTCTTTCTCCTTCGGACTTACTTCGCTTAGTATGATAATCTCCAAGTCCATCCTTGTAGCTGCAAATGGCATTATTTCATTCTTTTTTATGGTGCTTCAACCTTTGTATATACCATTGATGTTGCATGTCAAAGACTTTTCCTTTCTCTTAGAAGAAGACTTTTCAAAATGTTTCCCTCCTCTTTCATCTGGTTTAGGCATCCTTTCCATGTATCCTGATAGTATCCTACTCTAATGCTTATTATACATATGTTTATGATCTAATTATTTATCTGCTACCCTTACCATACTGTGAACTTGTGAGTAGATATTATATTGTTGACATTTGTGATAACCATGGAGGGGCTCCTCTCTTATATGCCTTCGAAGGAGAACATGCTGTGTAGTTAATATACCACTTCCAGCTGCTGCAACTCTTGGATCCACTGTAGCATCCATGTTAAAGCCATTTTCTCCCTGAGCTGCTCCTCGCCCATGGCTGATGGCAGTGTGTACCAGAGCCAGGCCATTTCTGCCTGAACAGGGTTCCTCTGGGCAGTCTTTGTTCTGTGGCTATCAGTCTTCCTGAGATTTTTTTTTAAATCTGAACTGCACTGTATTCTGACTTTTTTTCTTCAGTTTTCCTCCTTTTTCTTTCTTCTTTCACAGATATCAGACCTGCATCACACACTGAAAACTTCCCCTGCCTTCTGTATCCTTTCTCATTCATATTTCCCTGGTGCTTTTTTCCCAATAAATTTCTTGCCCTTCTAATTCCTCTTTCCATCTGATATTTAGAGGACCAGAACTGATATATCACTGCATCCCAGTGCCTTGCACTATTCATAGGACAATATGGGAGTTCAATTCATGATATCTGTAAAAATAATTAAAGGAATGAATATATAAATGGGTAAAACTATGTCTCCCCTCTATCATCTGCATAAAGTCTAGTCAGAGAAAATATTCTGCTGTTCTAAACCAGTGAAGTTGGCACTGATAACAACCTCAGATTACCTTTTTATCCATATGTTGTATTTGTAAACAAAGCCTCTAATAAATTATACCATGTATACTTAAAATTATTTTGAATTTACATTTCCCTCCGCAAACCTTTCTCTGTAATGAAGCTAATAAAATGATAAGCGATGTTCTTACTGATAGTTTATAATTTATAATAATTTATGTCTATTTCTAGGTAGGCATCACATATTATCTTAATAGAAGCTAAGTGCATCTTCCATTTTATTTATATAGATGTGTAATTATTCATCAAATAGTGACAATAAGAAATGGTATCTGTATAAGTAACAATATATTCTTTTACTAACTTGTATCAGGAAAAATTACTACCACTGGCAGGCAGAAATATCAGGTTGTGAAAAAATAATGTTTATTATTTTTTAAGGTCAGTTGTACACTTTTCTTCCCTCTATGTACATTTCTGTTCCATGTCAAAACAATTTTGTTCTAATTATGATCTAATAAGAAAAATCTCACAGGTTCATCATTTTGCTTGTGAGGTGAGTGATATTTACATCTATATAGGTTTACACTGAAAGTTACAAATGGTCACTCAGTACCTTGTGAAGATACTTTGCCTGAAGAGATAATGTTCATGGAGTTTTCTCTTTGCAGACACTTATTTTATTACTTAAATTTAAAAACTTTGTCAAACTTTAATAGTTTCATTGCATCATTTCCATCCCCTTCTGGTATAAAATATTAAATGTTGAGAGGAAGTGATAGGGGAAAATAAGGGATGAGGGATATTGATAAAAATCTTACATAATATTCACAGTAGTTTTTAATTCCCTTTATATTTATTCTGCTTTTCCTGATAGTTAAAATTAGATCTTAAGAAATGAGCATCCTGCTTATTTTTCCGCATTGGTGGGAATTCTTATCTTCCTCCCAATTCTCTTTTTGCATGAACCCACTGTAGTGACTTGGAGTGACCCAAATTTAAAGTGACTGCACTGATTAATTTTATGTTGATTCTATGCTACTTATATCATTGTAATCTTCTTTAATGGTTCATTTGATTCCATGGACCATTTTGTCCCTCATTCCAATTCTCCATTTTCTCTGCCACATCTTCCCACTCATAGATCTTTGCTTTAAATTAATGTGAATTAAAATTTATTTTGAGAAAAAGAAGATAATTGGATACACTGAGTTGTCAACAGGGTCAATGGTCAGTGGTTTAAAATATTAAATTTGTATTCCTAATTTGACCACAACATTCTTTATTTTTAGTTTTTTTCTCCCCTTATTTTTTCTATGATGTTATTTTTCATTTAGATTTGCCATTAGTCCTTGTGGTTTTCAAAATAGCCAAAATTAGTTGTGCCATCAGCTATTGATTAGCATCTAGAATTCTTAAGAGAAAACCGCCAATTAAATTTGATCAACAAAGGAAAAATGACAATATACCTCTGTTGACCAACTCTTGTAAAAATGTAAAAAAAAAAACTCGTATTTAGAGAAATCTCACTGCCATTTCTTTGAAGACAATACTTTTTTTTTTTTCTAACTGTAGTGTGTTTACAGTGTTTTATAGAAATTTTTATTTTTCTCTGTGAGTTTTGTGGTTTCAAGATTGGTTGAGTCATGGCCTATGAGATACATCTTATACTTAAAGATGTTTAACACTTGATCGTTCCTTTCAAGAAAGGGAACTCTACTCTGATTTACATATGAAGTTTCCATTTCCTCCCTTGCTCCAACAGTTTAGTGTGTGCGTGTGTGTGTGTGTGTGTGTGTGTGTGTGTGTATTTTGATGAGAAAAGATACACTAGATTAAAATTAAAACACCTGTAATACTCTGCAATACTCTTTAACAGGATGTGTTGGAAAATTTTCCTCTTATTTTCTGTATGGTGAAGATTGAGTATAAGTTGTAAAAAGAAGAGGAACAAATTTATTATTATGAAGAAAACCTTCCTAGTAATAAGGAAAAAACAAATTCATAGAATGTAATTTTTCTAAATCCAGAAGATAAAACAATTAATTATCTTCATGCCCTCATTTTGATTTAATGTTAGAGAACATTTTGGAGGAAAGACAGTTAAAAATGTGAATAGTTCAGTTTTTCAGATAAAAAAATATCAGCCATTTTACTGTTGTATCTCCTTCACTATCACCATTTTAAGATAAATCTGATTTGTGAAGAAATCCAATATTTTGTTCAGCCTTAAATGGCATAACAGTTTTGTGATATCTCTCCATGCTAATAGATTAACATGGGAAAATTTTAGTAACTCTTCACAAAGTTTGTCTCATTGTTCCATCTCAAATTATTGTATTTTTGTGACTCATTTATTGTAGCCTAGTAAAGGTAAATTAATCCATTTAAGATACTTGAGATCCTACAGTGGAAACTTTCCTCTGCCTGTGGTTTGGACAAATCACTTCTTTAACTCTAGCTTTTGAGGGAGGTCATTGGAGTCATATCTTAGATCTTGGTATTATGACTTTAAATCCCTTCTGAGAACCTTTTGGCAAAAAGAAAAATTTAATTAAAGTGAATGAATGAATGCATGAATGAAAAAGAATCCTGTCACTTTGCTGCTTTAAAGAACATTTGATTTCAGTCTTGCTTTATTGAAAAACCTGTTGATAGTTTTTTAGCAGATTCAGAAAATGTAAAGAATGTTGAATCAAAGTAAAGCTATGGTAAGTAATTTTATTAATATATCAAATATTCTTTTTTATGTAGAAAAATGTAAATTAAGTGAAAATTTAAAAGATATATCAAAATGTATGCAATGATTGGACGGTTGTCAGATGAGAACCATGTAACACCTATTTTTCATTCCTATTTTTTTTTTTTTTTTGGAAAAATAGTAAGAAGATATAGATTACTTTCCTCTCTTCATTAGGGGAACTTTTAATATGATCATAAGACTACTGGGTTTTTTTAGGTTAAATAACAGGAGAAATACCCAGGGATAAAGTTTACACCAGAATCAGTATACCTAGATCTTTGATTTTTTTTTTCTTTCTTAATGTTGGCTTTCTTGATTAAAACAGCAGGAGTTCCCATGAAGAATGTTTGAAAGTTTATTAGTGTAAATGATATTCTACATTTAGATGACTTTAAAAAATGAAGTAATGAATATATTCTTCTTAGTCTTTAGTTACTAAGTTACCTATTTATAAACCTTTCACTGCTTATCAATTAACAAATATTTATCAGGCATCCATTCTCTGCAAGTCCCTATGCCAAATCCTAGGTAGACATACAAAAGAAATGAATAAATAAGGTAAATTCCCTTTAATGAATTTTTTTGGTCTAATACAGACAGATATTAACATGTGATCACAAGGAAAGTTCAATAACTCAAGCTTTATCTAACAAGAGCAGCAATTCCACAGACGTCATATTTAATACTTTAAATACAATACAAACTACTGTTGGCGTTAATATAATTAACTCTGTATATGTTATTTATGAAAGTTAAGAGAGTAAATCCAGAGGGCTCAGCCCAAGGAAAAAAATAATTCTTTTTCTTTTATTCTGTATCTGCACGAGATGATGGATGTTCACTAAACTTATGGTGATAATCATGTCATGCTGTAAGTCAAATCATTATGATGTACCCCTTAAACTTATACAGTGCTGTCAATTATATCTCAGTACAACTGGAAGGATAAAAAAAAAACTGCATGTGTAAAACCTTGTAGCTTACTTCTTCACCTTCTCCATCAGTTTAAGCACAATATGCTACTTCATGAGCTGTAGTAATCAAATAATTTGGTTCAAATAACATGCTATCTCATTCAGAAATATTTGGGGAAACATTAGAATTCTGGTATGTTAAATAAAATGGTGACAAGTTGATCCAGGAATGCCTGCCTTTTGAACAAAACTCTATCATATTTCCTTAGGAAACTTTGATAGCTGCATTTTAAAATTTTTGAATAAATCTAGAATTATTTATCTTGCATATTCCTTTATTCTCAGCCTGGGCCCATGTTTCCTGAGAGCCCACAGTGAATTGCAACCTAAAGGACATTTTCTCATGTAGCATGGTCATTTGGATTTTATGAAATACAAAGATGCAAACTTTTCCTTCTCTCCGTCATTCTCTACTGCAAGCTCAACCCTGGGATCTCTCCATTTATCACTTGTTTCATTCTATTCCTCAGTATGCTTCATTCTTATCTCATTTTAATTTGCTGGATAAGACAAAGGCACCGTATTTTTTGAAGTAGGGAATACAATCCATTCACTCTGAAGCTTTCTTCTTAAAACTTTTGACGGCCTCACTTCATTATATTTTTAGTCATCACAAGTCAGTCCCTCAAAAATTTGCCTAAAATTAAAAATGAATTTATTTTTAAAAAGTAAACTCGGGACTTCCCTGGTGGCACAGTGGTTAAGAATCCGCCTTACAATGCAGGGGACGTGGGTTTGATCCCTGGTCAGGGAACTAAGATTCCACATGCCTTGGGGCAACTAAGCCTGCGCACCACAACTACTCAGCTCGCGCGCCTCAACAAGAGAGCCTGTGTGCTGCAAACTATAGAGCCCACGTGCACTCTGGAACTCATGCACCACAACTAGAGAGCCCATGTGCCCAGTAGTCTGTGTACCACAACTAGAGAAGAGAAAACCCTCACACCACAACTAGAGGGAAGCCCGCTCGCCACAACGAAGGTCCCGCATACCTCAACAAATATGTCGCGTGCCACAAGTAAGACCTGATACAGCCAAGAATAAATAATAAAATAAATAAATAAATAATAAATTTTTTAAAAAGTAAACTCACAGAAGATAATCTACGCCAACCCACAAATTGGCCATACATTTGAAGAGTTAAGCTAAGTCATGCTCTAAGCTGTATCAGTCCATGATCACTTTTTACTTTAATTCATGCATGTTTAGAAACTTAGTTAAGAATATAAGGTCTGCAATTTGACTGCCTGGAATTAAATCTGAGACCTACCCTTATGTAATGTTGGGTAAGTATTTAACCTCTTCATGCCTCAGTTTCCTGTTCTGTATAGTTAGTCTAATGGTAGTACCTAACACATAGAATTGTGAGAATTGAATGTTAGTATCTGTAAAGCATATACTATAGTACCTGGGCCATAAATGGCACTCAATTCATGTTTGCTGTTCTTGTGAAGCATACGAAGAAAAAGCATCCCAAGTTACTGAGATATGGTTTGAAAAATTAAACATTAAAATATCATATGTCATTAAATATTTAAAAGTTAAGAGATATAGTATGGAAGCTCTAAATATCCTTATTTCAGTTCTTTAAAGATCAAATTAATTCTGAAAAGTGAGAGAGGCAGGTGAAAATGCACTTTGGAAAAAAGAATATTATTCAGTGACCACTATCCAGAAACATTATTGAATATCAATTTGCATATAATGCTTGAAGTTACATGAAATTGCAATATAAATTCCAATTTATTTGGGGGAATCCTATTAAACCATTTTATTTCTTTTTAAGATACTGCCTAAGGTGTTTGTATATGCTTTTGAAAAATCTAATCAACTTAAAATATATTTTGGACTAAAATTTTAAGACATTACAATCCTCTTCAAATAATTACATAGTAGATGTTCAAGAAATGATAATGATATCTATGTAAATACCAAGATTACTCCCATTTTTATTGAGAAGAAGAAACTGATGCCAGGTTTCTAGTTAACTGACTGAGTGGCAGTGATAAAAACTATCTATTACTTCGAAAACACGTGGTTAATGTTCATTAGGGTTAATATTTGAAGGAAATGTATCAAAATAAATATAAAGGGAAACAATAGTATGCATATTAAATGAAGTAAGGGAGGATGGAAGGCAAGAAGGCAGGAAGGAAAGAAAGAAGTAGGGGAAGAGGGAAAACCTTTCTAATCATGTGAAAATTCTTACCCCCAAAAAAGTCTTTATGTAGCCTGGAAGGGGGGCTGGATTTAGTTAAATGTCTACTATATGATGAATATTTATTTATAGTGAATACTATTAGGGGATAATTGTTCCACCACTAAATATTCAAATAATTCTGAGAACTGCATTGGGACTTAGCCTAGGAGGTTTTGATTGTGGAGCTTAATCCTGAGGTAGAAGGTGAGGTGAAAGTCACCTGTGATCCTGTGGACTGTTATCATAGGGCTTGAGCTGTGCAGCTCTTGATAGGGGAAGATGATCTGATCCTGGATATCAGCTTTTTCTCATGTTATCATTTTATGTAATGTTTTCTAATTTTGAATTCAATTGTGATAGTTGATTCAAATATAATTTTATCATTATGAGGCCTTCAGACCTCGGTTTTCTCAAAAACCCCAGAGCTTCAGTGTGTATTTAAAACTAGAGCCATATCTTTTAAAGGTAGAACAAATAGAAAAAATAAAACACAATATGTCCTGTCTTCAGGTCTGCTGCAGGGCTCTATGTCACAAGTATAGGAACTCTGAAAGATGTATTTTAATAAACATCAATTTATTTCAGGGTCAGGAGAGCTCTAATAATAATGAAAATACATAATGGTTATAAGTGACAGGTGTTCACTAGTGGCTGTGCCAGTGTAGGATTAAATGCAATAAAGAGACAACTATGCACATAATTTAAGCAAGAGAAAATATGATAGCACAGAATAAAGTTAATGATAAAATTATTTATTTTTAAAAACCTGTACTTAATGTGAAAACATATTAGGGGTTTCTCTTTCCATTTATTATTCCTTGGGGGTATATTGCTCTCCTTCCTAGTTTTATCTTTCAGTGTGGCTTCAGTGCAGATAAACAAAGGTATTTGTTTTAACAATGATTTCTAGTCTCTGTTAGCCTAACTTAACATATTGTGCAGTTTCCAATTTATCCAAAGGAAAAGGTGACATCTTTACCACCTTACTGTTTGTTTTCTCATTAATGATATTATAAACATTTCATGTGTTTTCTACATGTATATGTGAATCATGTTTTTACTTTTTGAAAATCCACTTCAATATAATTTATTGGGTTTGTAACTGAGAAAGAAGATTTGTAGGAATTGATAAATTAATGTCCTCAGAAACCATAAAGAAATGTTAAGTTTCCAAAATGGTGGTTAGTTCAGTTTTCTTGAAGCATCATGATTAATCATGATTAATCAAATCGAGTAATGGCAGGGAGACTATGAACTGGAATTCTGATGAAGGCAACATCTGTGGTGATTGCTGTTATGGAGGAGATTTTTAAGTAAGGATGTTTTACCCTGCTGGCAGAGCTGTAGAAAGCCATATGTATAGGCATACCTCATTTTATTGCTCATTGCTTTATTGCATTTCACAGATATTGTGCTTTTTAGAAACTGAAGGTGTGTGGCAACCCTGTGTCCAGCAAGTCTGTTGGTGCCATTTTTTCCAACAGCATTTGCTCACTTTGTGTCTGTGTCACATTCTAGTAATTCTCAAAGTATTTTAAACTTTTTCATTATTATTATATTTGTTATGGTGATCTGTGATCAGGGATCTTTGATGTTGCTATTGTAATTGTTTTGGGGTGTCGTATAAGATGGAACTTAATTGATAAATATTGTTTGTGTTCTGACTGCTCCATCCACCTCTCCCTCTGTCCGCAGGCCCCCCTATTCCCTGAGACACAACGGTGTTGAAATTAAGCCAGTTGATAGCCCTACCATGGCTTCTAAATGTTCAAGTAAAAGGAAGAGTTGCACCTCTCTCACTTTAAATCAAAGCTAGAAATGATTAAGCTTGGAAGACATGTCAAAAGCCCAGATAGACCAAAAGCTAGGCCTCTTATGTCAAACAGTTAGCCAAGTTGTCAACGCAAAGGAAAAGTTCTTGAAGGAAATTAAAAGTGCCACTCCAGTGGACACATGAATGATAAGAAAGCAATACAGTCTTATTGCTGATATGGAGAAAGTGTTAGTGGTCTAGATAGATCAAACCAGCCACAGCATTCCTTTAAGCCAAAGCCTAATCCAGAGCAAGGCCCTAACTCTCTTCAGTTCTGTGAGGACTGAGAGAGGTAAGGAAGCCGCAGAAGAAAATTTGAAGCTTGCCGAGGTTGTTTCACGAGGTTTAAGGAAGGAAGCCATCTCCATAACATAAATGTGCAAGGTAAAGCAGAGAGTACTGATGTGGAAGCTGCAGCAAGTTATCCAGAAGATCTTGCTAAGATAATTAATGAAGGTGGCTACACTAAACAACCGATTTTCAATGTAAACAAAACAGCCTTGTGTTGGAAGAAGATGCCATCTAGGACTTTCGCAGCTAGAGAGAAGTCAACGCCTGGCTTCAAAGCTTCACAGGACAGGCTGACTCTCTTGTTAGGGACTAGTGCAGCTGGTGAGTTTAAATTGAAGCCAGTGCTCGTTTACCATTCTGAAAATTCTAGGGCCCCCTAAGAATTGTACTAAATCTACTCTGTGCTCTATAAATGGAACAACAAAGCCTGGATGACCGCATATTTTTTAACAACATGGTTTACTGAATATTTGAAGCCCACTGTTGAAACCTACTGCTGAGAAAAAAAGATTCCTTTCAGAAGAGTACTGCTCATTGACAATGTACCTGTTCACCCAAGAGCTCTGATGGAGATGTACAATGAGATTAATGCTTTTTTTAAATTAAGGTATGTACATTGTTTTTAGACATAATGCACACTTAATAGACTGTAGTATACTGTAAGCACAACTTTCATATGCACTGGGAAACCAACAAATTCGTGTGACTTGCTTTATTGTGATATTCACTTATTGTAGTGGTCTGAAACTGAACCCACGTTATCTTTGAGGTATGCCTGCATAGGAATTCTCCAGTCAAATAACTCTTCACATTCTGATGTCAATCATCAAAAGCTACACCATCCAAGGGGCTTCCCTGGTGGCGCAGTGGTTGAGAGTCAGCCTGACGACTCAGGGGACGTGGGTTCGTGCCCTGGTCCGGGAGGATCCCACATGCCGCAGAGCGGCTGGGCCCGTGAGCCATGGCCGCTGGGCCTGCACGTCCGGAGCCTGTGCTCCACAACGGGAGAGGCCACAGCAGTGAGAGGCCTGCGTACAGCAAAAAAAAAAAAAAAAAAAAAAGCCACACCATCCAGCCATTTCCTCCTCACCTACCAGAATTGCCCACTGGCTGATAGGAAGGAGGAACAAACAGAAGAATAAAGCTGCTTCATTAAACCTGTATGGGTTTAAACTCTTCTTAATTACATTTGAATTTAGGGAGCCCTAAATTACTAGAAAAATAGCTTCAATAAATAACTAGTCTCCCACTTCAATGAGGACAACAACTTTTAAAAAATTTGTTTTGTTTTATTTACCTTTGAATCTGCAGCATCTATTACAGTACATAGAAGTCACTCAGAAAATCGTTAGTCTTTGAGACATATAGTAGTTCCTCTATTAAGTCCCTTTCATTAAACTGCTTTATGATAAACAATAAATTTAAAAATAGCCACTCATAACTGTTGTTCATAATCTTCTAGATATTTTAGTCATCATTAAATCTTATTGTATATTCATTTTGGTAAAGGTCCAAAACAAAATTGCAATAGCACAGATCTTTAATTTTGTTAAAAAAGTATGTGTTTATTCTTCATATTCACCAAGGGTCTTCAATAACTTTTCTGCTAGTTTTCCTTTCTATATATAATCATTTGCTTTCAAAATGCTAATTGTTTTAAGGGATCTCTTATACCGATCTCTATATAAACACTTAAACTGCTATCACTTGCTCTATTAATTAACATACATAAGATTAACCAAGTGATGTCATAGTTTACAAATTAATGCTTTGTGTTTAGTAGTTTCTTATTTACATGAATGTGAGAGAATGAGTTGGCAATCTGGCTTTAACATCTGTTGCTCAATTGCTAGCCAGAAATAATTCTGCAGATTGCAGTGTCTTTAGTAGGTGCCCCAGGTGTGGCTGTTCTTTCTTATCAGACAAAGGTCTTCTTAAAGAGAGATATTCAGAAGGTCAAGTTTGAGTTGTAAGAATGGAAGGGTACTCATATTGCTAGTAGAAAAATCTATAGTTGTCAGAATTAGTTTCTATTTTTAGAATAGAAGTAGAATCTCTTGGAGTTCAACTCCCAGACATTATGATTTTTTTTTCTAACGGGGGGACGTGCACAATGGTAAACAGCCCTTTAGGCTATTTTAATATATAGTCGTAAGTAAGAGCTATTTACTTAAAAGTTTATCCATATTTTTTATAGCGAAAAAACATGTTTGAAGAAAACTGTTCTCTAGCCAATAAACTCAAGCTGATGTAAGGAAGATAACATTTGATTCTAATGTGTATTCAGTCTATTCCTTCCTTCTGCTAGCACACCAATGGAGTTTAATGTTGCATTACAAGGATAAAAACCAAATGCCTCCATTGAAAAAAAAATTGTCAGTATATCTCTTATCTTACTTTCATTTGTTAGCAAGTTTTAATTTTTTTTTTTTTTTTTTTGCGGTACGCGGGCCTCTCACTGCCGTGGCCTCTCCCGTCGCGCAGGCTCAGCAGCCGTGGCTCACGGGCCCAGCCGCTCCGCGGCATGTGGGATCTTCCCGGACCGGGGCATGAACCCGTATCCACTGCATCGACCGGCAGATTCCCAACCACTGCGCCACCAGGGAAGCCCAGCAAGTTTTAATTTAATTGATTCGAAAATAGCTGAAGCATTGCAGTTAGCAACTAGTAGATGCTCATTGCTATTGAGACCAGTATCAAATCGTTTGTCTGTGTTTCCCTTTTAAAAATCTGACTGTGCTCTCAAGAGTCCTGATTTGTAGAATTTTCCCATATTCATGGGGTAAATACTCCCACTACAGCTGAAAACCAGCTATTACTACCAACATGACGTTACTGAACGTATAGTTGGGAATAACTACACAAACTGTTGGGAACTTAAGGGCCAGCAGCTCTGGCACATCACTTATAAAGTTATTTGCTCAAAGAAGCATGATGTTTACTTCTTCCTTGCTTAGAATTGAATTCAGTATGTTCGGCTAGCTTAAAATAATTACTTTTCCAGAGAATAGCTACAAAAGGAAATTTGGATGGTATTCAGACCCCCCAAAGTCTAAAAATAAACCAAAGAAAATATATGAAATGTATACTTATCATACGGAAGTCTCTCATTCCCCATATTTTGCTCTATTAACTCAAGGCCCTATGTAGATTATTTTTATTAGCTAGGACACCATGATTTAATAAAGATATTAACAAAGATTTTAAAGGCAAAAATGCATAGTTGTTCTCCTGTGGATGTTTATTGTAGCCATACAAATAAAAAAAGTCATTGTAGCTGCAGAATAAGGATGGGTCCCCACTCAAGATTTGGTTTAGGTGTTTGTACTAATGATGCCACACACATACACACAAAGAGGGTATGAAAATATTTATTATTCTTGGGAGAGGATAAGAGGACTCCAAACCTGATAAATGGAATAAGATGAATTAGACTGAAAGAGATGAAAAACCATGAGGCATGCTCATTTTAATAAAGATGACTTCACCTGCTCATACTCCTATTGAAGTCACAGGGAGGTGTCCAGTTAACTTTTTTTAATCTTGAGGAAATTATGTTGAGGAACCTGCTTCAAAAGGAAGATATACTTTGGGATACTCTGGATAAGCAAATGAAATTTCAGATCTCTTAATTTTACTATTTCCAGCAGAGTTTTAGGATCTGTGATTATCAAAAAAAATGTAAAGATATTTCAGGTAGATAATACATACCTTGCTGCTGAGGACCCAGTAGTCACATGGGGGCGAACAAGTGTCAATATTAGTAAAGAACATCAGGAGAATTTAAAAGATCAATCTTAATATATGTGATCCTAAAAGTAAAATGATAAAAACCGAGTGCAACTATTGAAATAAAATGTGTCACTATATCTCTTCCATGGATTTGTTAGTAAATTGTAATATAATGGATTTAAAAATAGCTAAAGCACTCCAGTTAGCAGCTAGTTGAGACCAATATCAATGCGGTTTTCTCTCTCCTCCATCTTCAAACAATGCTGTTAATTCCTGAGTGTTCTGCGCTCAGACTAGTGTCGTGAAGTCCTTTCCTTTGAATTCTGCAAGTGTTCCTCTCTTTAATTAGGAAATTGTAAGTTTGAGAAAATTTAGTGACAGGTCTTAATGACACAATCATGAGTATAGATTATAAACCTGATTATGCTGTTTGAGTGTGTTAGGCTGTCAAAGACTCCAAATCAATAATAACAGAGTTGTGGAAAGATACACTTCAGTAGAAGATGAAAAAACATTGCTAGATGGAAAGTGCTCACGTATAACAGTGATTTTGTATTTTAGGGAGTGTCCCACAATAAGATGCTGTGCTAAGGAAACATATTAATATGGGAATTTGCCAGATATGAAGAAAGCAGAGGTAAATATTAGCTATCATATTCCAGGGCCAGTTACACCTTAAATAACAGGTAAAAAATAAATTACTGTGTAAGTATTTGGTTAAAGACGCTAATAACTATTTTGAGATTTGTTATCATTTAAATCCACAAAGATTTATTGAGCATATCCTGTTTTCTAGTCATTGGACATACACGGATGAATGTGTCTTAATTTTCATAAAGATAATGCTGATTTTGATAACACCAAATGAATAAATTAGAAGCATATTGATTATCTCTTAGAAGTCAATGCTTAGAAGATTAAATAGCTAATTTATTAGTTGAGTACAACCATAATCTTGTCTATTAGTAGCACAAACGTATTCCAACCCAGGACCATTTATTATAACCCAGTAATGCTGTTAAATGAAGGACACTGAATATATGAGGAGGAAATAATTTTAAACAAATTGCACATGAATTAGTTTGACTGTAAATTTAAAATGCATATTTATCGATCCTGACAGTTCTCAATCTAACAACTCATTTTCATGAGATAGTGTCTTGTCAGGATGATTAACTATTTTGCAAGATGCTGTCAATCACATAAATCCTGAAGGTCTCAGCTTCTGTTTGCTTCTCTCTGATTTCCTGTGCTGTTTTCTACCACCACATTATTGATTTCACCTTATTTCTGCAATGATGACTAGTGAAATTCTGAAGACAGATTTAGGAGTTACTTTGATTCCATAATATGAAAATACTTCAAAACAGCCTGCTATATTTCTAAATGCATTTCACTTCAAGAAAAATTATATTGTCTACCAAATTGCAAAGTTGTATTTTTGGGGGTTTGGGCAGTTTAGATAAGTTTTGACATTGTTTAATATCCCTTAAATAAGAAAGTCTTTCAATTTACAAAAAGAAATATATGGAAACTAAAGGTAGACTTCCTTATGAGGCAAAATATGTTTTAAATTGAGAAATATTACAATGTCTATCTTGGTAATAAATGAGTTTGTTATGAGAAGTGAAAAATTTAGTGTTTTAATATATGTAAGCCTCATTTTGAATAAGTGCTTATACTCAAATCATTTATCTACCTAGTTACTTTTTTCCTGATATAAAAATTATGATGAGAATAACTTATCTAAGAAGTGAAATATATCTCCACATATTGTTCATAGCTAAGCTAGTCAGTTACAAGGTTTCTAATAAAAACATTTCACACAAGACACTTGTCTATCAGAATTCTGAGATATTTACAATATTCCATATGAATTAAAATTTAATTTCCCTTGCATAAACTCACAATGCCAAAATCCGAATGTGTTTTACTGTTGCTTGTATCTCTCTATTTCATTCTAAATATTTCTCTAAAATCAATCTACTGTACATTTCAGAGTCCTACATTGTGTTCTTCTTCTCTTTCTGGGTGACAGTTACTCCAATCTAGGTCAAATTTTTTTTAAATGTTAAGGTCATGGGGTGTTTTAGGGTGGTGGTGGAAGTTAATATGCACAGTCCAGCAAAAGTAGAATCATTTGACAAGAAATAACTTCTTAATTGAAGTCTGTAATTAAATCTAAAAATCTGAGTTTAATTTGTTAAAAGATATTGTTTAAAGACATGTTAGCAGTTGTTTTACAGAACTTAACTCATTGCTTTACTGGTTGTTTGGACTAATTTTGTCATTTTAAAAGTGAAGATAATCAGAAACTACTTTCACAGCCCTTATCGAGTGTCCACTGAGTGCCAGGCATATGGCTATGCTTTGAGAATAATAAATCAGCTATGATCAGTGACTCCAAAGAGTTCATTGCTTGGTGAGGTATTAGAAGACACACATACAATTCACCGTCCTACAGTAGGATGAATATTTACAAGGGATATGGATAAAACACTATGGCAGCACTCCTCAGTAGAAATGGTTTGCAAGACAGGCATATAATTTAAAATTTTCTAATGGTTTCATTAAAAATGTAAAATACATATTTAAGATAAATTCTAGGAATTGGTTTATGTAATTCAAATATCTAACATGTAATTATTATAAACATTTAAAATATATTTTACCTTCTTTTTCATACTAAGACTTCAATTTCTGGTGTGTGTAATACACTTACAGCCACATTTCAAGTGCTCAGTAGCCATATGTGACTGGTGGCTACTGTAAAGGAGAGCTCAGCACTATGGAACTGTAGAGGAAGGAGCAATTTACTTAGACATAACTGTGTCTTACCTATCCTTTTGTTTTCTATTCATATTACCAAACTTTGTTGTCCATCTCCTTTAAAAATAGGCCAAATTTAAACAAATACTGAAAGCAAATCAGAACTTGGTGCAACACATACAGAGAGTAATATTATTTTGAAATTAGTTAAATATATTGTACAGAAATCTAACAATTCCCTCCTACACTAAAAAACCTTGGGCCATGAGAACAGTACCCACAAGAAAACCAGTACTTCCAACTTAACAGCTCTATACAGGGTGACTTCAACAGTGAATATTTTGTTGAATCAGTCATTTTATCCTCAAAGAACTACCTTATAATCTAAGTTCATATATCTCACATATACTGATTTAGTTAAGGAGGCTCAGAGAATGCAAGTAACATACTCAATACCACACACCTGATATACATCATATTATTAGGTCTTATGTGACAAAAAAACGGGCTCCTTGACATTAACAGTAAAAGGTTTTGAATATAACAACAGCTCTTTAAAAATAATTTCACACCTGAAAATTGGGAAACTGTAAAACATATATACATGTAATGAAATCATCTCTTTGGGTTTTATATAAATACCCTTAAATGTCAAGGATATTTTAACTTTTGGAGAAGACCTATTGCAATTTTTAAACATATAGCCCTATAAAATTTTTATTACCATAAGTGTATTTTAATTAATGTTTTTAAGATTTGAGTTAATTGCAAATTGATTTAAAGTTATAAGAAATACTACAAAATATCTGATGTACACTTTGCCCAGTTTTTAGCAATGGTAACATCTTACAAAACTGTAGTATAGTATCAGAGCTAGGATATTGACACTGACATAGTCAAGACACATGACAGTCCAATCACCACAAGGGTCTCTTATGTTCCTTTTTTATAACCACACCCACTTCCCTCCCACACAACCCCCGAACATCCTCTACTCAATCCCTGGAACCCCTAATCTGTTCTCCATTTCTAATGTTGCTATTTCAAGAATGTTATACAAATGAAATTTTACAGTAAAATTGGGATTGGCTTTTTTTTTTTTTTCACTCAGCATAATTCTCTGGAGATTGATCCAGGCTGTTATGTGTACTGTCAAAGGTAAATAAACCCAGACATTAGTTAAAGTGTTAAGGACAAATTTTAATCAGTAATATACTATAGCAATAGAAATAGTGTCCAGTGAGAACTGAACTTCTCTTTGTACAGAAATGACTGGGAGTTTCAAGGGAGAATGAAGGAATAGGGAGTGGGATGAGTGGACATCAATGGAGTCAGAGAAGTGAAAAATTACAAAAAGCTGAAAGGGGGTGTTAGTCCATGGGGAAACCATTTGGGTTTGCTCACTGACACTTATCTATAAGTTAAGCTCTGACCCTTCCACAGAGACTGGGAGACAGGGCCCTATCTTCAGGTAAGAACAGGCTTAACTCATTAAACTCATTTGGTGGCCTTTAGTTTTCTCAGGCACTTTAAGGGGACCTAGGGTCATCCAAGGGATGTGGTCTTAAGCTGTTGGAAACTATATTAGTGTTTGTTCAAGTCTTTATAGACTAAGCTAAGGCTTAGTCCAGAAGAGGACTCAGAGGAGCCTTGCTAGAATTTGCTCAAAGAGAGAATCTTTTTCAGTATCAGTAGTTTATTTCTTTTTATTTTTGAATATTTCCTGATGTGGATTAGCACAGCTTGTGTAACCATTCACCTGCTGAAGGGCATCTAGGCTATCACCAGTTTTGGATATTAGTAATAAAGCTACACTGAACACCTGTGTGTAGGGTTTGGTGTGAATCTAAGCTTTCAATCTATGGAATAAATTCCAGGAATATTATTACTGGGTCACATAGTTGCATGTCTAGTCTTGTAAAAAATTGCCAAATTGTATTCCAGAGTAGCTGTATTAGTTAACATTACCCCCAACAATGTATAAGTGATAGAGTTTCTCTGCGTCGTTACCAGCATTTGATTTTGTCATTTTTTTTTTTAATTTAACCATTCTGGTAAATGTATAGTGATATCTCATTATAGATTTAATTCTCATTTCCCTAACAGCTAACAATGTTGACATCTTTCCATGTGCTTATCTGCCATCTGTATATCCTCTATGATGAAATACCTACTCACGTTTGGGCTCATTTTAAAATTACATTGTTTGGTTTTTACTGTTGAATTTTGAGAGTTCTTTATATATTCTGGATATAATAGATTTATACAAAAGGTTATCATAGGAAATCTTCTAAGATTTATTAAGTTTACTGTTCACTTTAATGCTAAAATAGTGAGAATGGGGATATTGTGAGTAAATAAATTCCACAAATAAATCTTCATCAATTTGATACAGATTGCCATAACCATGAAAATTGGTAAAATATCAATATCACTGTTGAATAATGATCGTTTCTGTTTTGTTTATTTGGCCATTTTTTTGGTCTATTCATTTCTACCATTCTATTATCCAATTCATAAACCTTTATCTGGGTGGATATAATTTTAATAAGACGTAGAAGAATGAACCATGGCTGAAAGTGAAAACCAGGTGCCCAAATCTTGACTTTGGAGTACACTGGTCTCATGTGCTTCAGCTATCTAAAAGAGAGTTATAGAGCTTTCCAGTGAAATATACTAAAAGTGTTTTGAATCCTAAGATAATGAAAACTACCAGGACTCAAATGCTCAAACTATGTAATATTTAATTAATTCATATCCCACTTTCTTCCAGAGGTAGAACAAAGGATAACAACAGGATTGATCTTGGCCAATTAGCAAGTAAAATGTTACTTGAAGGAGCTTGCTGGTAGTTGACTATTAAATATGACTTTCCAATTTTCATGAATTTTACACCTCTTTCTTACCTCTAAAATTATGTTAAACTCATTTTATTCAACCTCTTTATTTATGAATACTTTGAATACTCAGTATACTTCAAATACTCTTATTTCTTGAGCTAGTTAATTTTTGCTTTATTCTTCTAATATTTCCTGTAGAAATTTAATTTGCCTTCACAAGATTTGTACTTCTGTATTCATTGAGTGACAATCATCAAGTTTTTAGTGTCATTTTAAACTTGAGTATTTATAGTTGGTAGTTTACATAGTCTTCATTAGCTGATATAATATTGCAGGTGAGAAGTTACTGAAATACACAGTCTATGTGATCAAATTCACACACACAAAAATTCTAAAATCATTATTTCCCAGAATGGATGATCTAGACGATTATATTAAATTTTGGCTTAACTTGCAGTACAAAGCACTAAATATCAAATATTATGAACCCCTAGACATCTAGTCAAATATTCCTATAAAATAACTTACTACCTCTGATCCTTCTTCTCTCCAATAGATTCTAAAATTTATAGAGAGAGTTGAGTGGTAAAAAAGTTAACAACTGTATGATTTGCAGATGCTGTGAATCTAGCAGAAAAATTTTAAAAAGCTTTTAACTTTCCTTTGCAGTAAACTAGGGAACATAGGGAGATTTAGCTGTGTAAAAAGGCAGTGGCCTGAGTTGTGTTCCTCATCTTTCCACCTGAAGTTGTGTCCTTTAGTTCTTGATTGTTGAGTGGTTAAAGATGCATGCATAAAGTAAGGCCTACAGAAGCCAATTAGTATGAACAATATATAATTATATCAATGAATGAAATCAAAATGCATACTTTTCAGGGAGATAAAAATGTGTGGAGCTTAAGATTGAAATTGAAGGTTGCTCAGTGTTTTAGAAACTTGAATTTCTTCAATACAAGCAAATAAGGACTATAGGTATACTTTTGAAGATCTTTTTAAAAGTTATACAAATGCATATAAGGAATAGTAATTCACAAACTTTGGGGCATAATCAGTTGTGTGTATTAAATATAGCAGAAATAGCCACATTATGATGCTGCGATGCATATGTGAGTTTCCTTGATTTGCATGACAGCCGTTTTTGGGGGGGGTTTGTTTTTGTTTTTAGTAGCAGTTCTCAAACTTTTAAATCTCAGGACCTCTTTTTAATTCCTAAAAGTTATTGGGGACTTTCATATAACTTTTGTTTATGTGGGCTATTCCTATTAATTCTAACCAGATTAAAATTTTTAATTGTGAAATTTTATAGTAAATATTTAATTTAAATAAAATAATACTAAACCTATTATTTATTAATATAAATAAATATTTTAATGAAAAATATGATTATTTTCAAAATAGTAGTGGAAGACAGCCAGATTCTCCTATCTGCTTCTGAATTCAATCTTTTGCAATATGTACTTCTTCTTGAAATACATGAAATAAATTTAGCTTCCCATAGATCTGTAGCTGGAAAAGAAAGGGGTATTTAGTAGCATTTTTAGATAACAGAGAATATTATTTTTGGATACTTCACCAAAACTCATCAAGTGGCAGTTTCTTAAAGGTAGTTGCAGTGGAGACTCTGAAACCATATAAAACAACATTTTGCATTATGTTTTGCTGAAATGCACTTGTAAGTCTTGTAATTTGAATGCATCTTATAACTTTGTGTATCAGTCATTTGGAAAATATTAGTCACTGTGTTATTTCATATGTTGAAATATGTCATTATACAAAATCATCATATGTCATGGATCCTCAGGAAATTGTCACTATACACTCTTAGACAAATGGGAGTGGGAAAAGTAAATATCATTTATTAATATTATGGAATTATTTTGCCCTTAAAGACTCCTCAAAAAGGTGACAAGGAATCCAAGGGGTCTTCAGACTACCTTTCGAGAATAATTGATTTAAAAGAAATACGGAAATATTTTGCATCTGAGATGGGAACTGTGAATATTTCAATGATTTGCCACACTTTTTTTTAAAGTGAAGTTGGGGATAGAAGATTGGGTCCAGGCTGCAAAAGATAGATTTTCAGTGGGACTCCTTACACATAATGTATTCTCAAAAATAATAGTGTCTTGGGCTAAGATAGAGTTTATAATAATTAGTTTATTTTTTAAAATTTATTTATTTTTGGTTGTGTTGGGTCTTCGTTGCTGCGTGTGGGCTTGCTCTAGTTGTGGTGAGTGGGGGCTATTCTTTGTTGCGGTGCATGGGCTTCTCATTGTGGTGACTTCTCTTTGTTGTGGAGCACGGGCTCTAGGCACACGGGCTTCACTAGTTGTGGCACATGGGCTCAGTAGTTGTGGCTTGCAAGCTCTAGAGCACAGGCTAAGCAGTTGCATGGGCTTAGTTGCTCTGCAGCATGTGGGATCTTCCCGGACCAGTGATCGCACCCATGGTCCCCTGCATTGGCAGGCAGATTCTTAACCACTGTGTCACCAAGGAAGTCCTCATATAAATAGTTTCCAGGTATCTTATCTGCCTGAACAAATATGAAAAGCATAGTCCTATAGAGAAAATGTCAAAAAACAAGATTTATAGCTACTGTTCTTTATCCATCTGTATATGAATTTTAAAATACTCTTCTAATAAAAACATATATAATTAGTAATATAGAATTATCCCATTAAATCCCATCAAATGCAAAGATGCAATATTAAACAACTTATTTACTTTTTTCAACTTTATTCTTCTGTTTTATAAACTGGGATATAATTGAGTGTGTTTATTCCCAAGTACTTCTAATGTTTGTTTCTTTTATTTTTTATTATATTTAATAGGATATAATGTTCAAATCATGAGTTTTAATTAAAATCAGAGTTGTATAAGCAAATATAAGACATGAGTAATACTAGAGGACACTAGATAGATGACCAAGGTTGAATTTAAAGCAGAGGAGAATGTTTAACTTCTGTTACCAGAACTGAGTACAAGGATGGAGTTTTGATTTCACCAGTAAGACAGAGGCACAATCTATATATTTATGTAAATGAGTCAGAGACTACCTACAGCAAACATACGCCCTTTCTTCTCTATTTATTTATTTAATTTGTTTCCCAAATATTTTTATGGGGGTGGACTGTTGGCTTCTCTAAGTTTCCACAAAAAACACTGTCAATCATGTTGTCTTGAAATCTTCTCAACTATTAATTTTTACTCCTTGTTACTCTTTGCCAATGATTATCTAATCACTCCATTAGTCACATATTTATTAGGTGACAAATATGTATAAGATATTCTTCCAAATGAAGCCAAGTATACACACTGGCACTTGGTAATAGGCTGCTGTAAAATGAGTTCAAGATTTAGGAATATCCTCTAAGATTTATTTCTCCCTTAATTGCTCCCTTATTTCCATAAGTTAACAAATTGCCATTGTCATCTTGGTTTCCTGTAGAGGAGGAAGACATTTTATTTAATTACTTCTCCCTCTGTTCTTTCTGCTTTGGGAAAGCAAGTGACTGAGGATGACAAAACACTGAACCAAAAGTCTGAAGAACTAGGATACACTAATTCTTCCAGTGGCTTGGCCTGGACCCCTGTGGTTAGAAAAAAAAATTTAAATTTAATACGCTTCATTCTTCCAACGGCCAATTGTATTTACAAAAGGTGTCAGGGTACTTGAACTAAAAGACTCTCTGCAGTAACTGAGCAAGAATAAACTAGTGATTTTCCCCTCCATCAATTCACTGGAAGAATTCTCAAATATCTGTTAGTCATTGACCTAGGTAGAGGTAGATGGTCCACGCAAATCAAAGTGGAAGCACTTAGGTTGCCTGTGGAAGGAGTCTATAGCTACAATCCAAGTTCCAAATGCTGCCTACAGCCACATTTTATAAAATGCATTCTAGGAGCATTAATCCCACAAGATATCCTGGAATAACAAAAGAATTCCTCACACAAATGAATTTAGAAGATTCTAAGTATTATGTTCATTTCACAGATGATCGATAATTTATTAAATTATCTTAGACATATTTAAATAAAGAAACCAGTTTATCATTGTTTAACTAGTAGTCCTCAGACTTTTGACTTTATAATTAAAGAACCGTTTAAAGTTCCACTAGTCAGTGTTCTGATAAATACCACTTGGGAAAACTTTTACTTTTTTATCTAAGAAAATGGACTTGTCCTAAGTAAAGTCAATCCCCTTCATTTTCAACACCCCCTTTTATTGCATCTTCTTGAATATTCTTCAGTACATTAATGGTAACGTTTTTCATCCCTCATCAAAATGTTTTCCCCTCAGAAAGAATTCTGAGATGAGATGTTAATAAGTATACTATCCATGAGTTAGTGTATTGTAAGCTCTATCCAAATCTTTATAAGACTGGCCACTGTTTCAGTGTGGGTGGTATTTATTTGGCCTGGTGTTTATTTACCTTGATTAACTGAACTAATATTTATAGTCAGTCTCCTGTAGATGCTAATAATAGCAGTATTTTAAATGTCCTATATTATCTTCATGTACAGAAAAGTGGCAAATATACAACTCTGAAGTATATAAAGTTTGGATTTAGGCCTGGTAAAAGAGATGGCTTTATAAGGATAACTTTGCACTGAAGTGGACAGAAATATAAATACCAAATCTGATTATTAGCTATTTAAAGATGATCAAAATTATCTTATAAGTCCACACCAAATCTTCACCTACTGTAAAAACATGTTTTTGGAAAATGTAGCTAAACTCCTAAAAATGTAATGAATACTTTCCAAATGGCAGATTTTATGTTAATGTCTGAAGAATATGTCTGAGGACAGAAGGCCTCTAAGTATCAAATTAGTGTTTTGATAAATTTTTTGAACTAAAGAGGACAAAAGTTAAACATGATATTATATTAGTGTTCTTCTATATGGTGGACACCATGTCTGATTTGTGTCTGTAAATACGATTTCATCTTGCACATACAAGACATTCAATGCACACAACATACAGACTTGGTTAAAGTCTGAGAAAGAAACTTAGCATCTGTTGCCATAAAAGAGTTTAATTTTTTATATTTTTTTATTTTTAGGCTTTATTTTGTCACCCTTATCAAACAAACACACATCAGAAAGCATATCAACAGTGCATCTTATGGTAAGTCAGTTTATAACAAAACTGAACAAGGCAATTGTGTTTACAGATAAAGTTTTCAGCTAAAAACTATATGCAGTACAATTAATTGAAACACAGTGTCCATACTTTTTAGGTATATAGGAAAGTGGAAAATAAAAGTTCTTTGCTACTCAGCAAGAAAAAACAGGTTTAAAAGACTTGAATAGAAATCAGAAATAAAGGGATTTGAGAAAAGAACTTCTTGGTACTGATACACATCTACATTTCTAGTCCCACTTAGTTATTAAAAAAAAAATCACAAAATATTAAGACATCACCAAGAACAGAGAATCATAGTGCCAAGAAATGCCAAGACCAAATATGCTATTGAAACAACTGGTAGAAATGTTATAGACAGCTATTCACTATGTACTGTAATATTCTTGTAGTTCTGAGGTGAAGGTAAACCAACAGGAGAGAATACTCCTTATAACTGGGTTTGGTTTAAGTGATTGTTCACATTTTTTCTAACCATACCTTCTAATCAAAAACATAGCAGTTACATGTTATTGAGGGTAAATAGTAGTAGGTTTTAATATTCACAACCAGCCACTCCAGTGCTGATATGGGAAGCCATAAAATGTTAAAAATCTATTAATCATAACTGGATTTCAAAGAGTGACCAAAACATAACAAAGATGGAGCCCTTTGGGGGAAAAAAAAATCCCTTCTACCCCAGATTTGCCACTGTTAAGAGGATATAAAGGAACGTTAAATTACTTAAGATTTTTTTTTTTCAAAAAAATTAGGAATGAAGGAGTTAAATCCTGCTGGAAAAATATATGACAGCTTTACACTCTGCAAAGTAAATGTTCTACAGAGATGCAGCTTAACATTTTTTTTATTATAATAAACACTACTTCATAAGGTGCTATAACACTGCAGCTAGTGCATACTAATGTCAACCACTGTATGCACTGTGCAAAGGGAAATACGGAGATGGCTAATCCTGTTTCTTTCTGATCCTTGATTTGCATAAATGTTGATGTATACCAAATACACAAAAGATGGAGTTTAACTTAAATATTTATTTTTAAATAAATATTTTAAAATATCAGATTATTTTTCTCTCCAAAACAAATTTTGAGACAATAAACATTAAGGGGAAAAAAGCGATTTATGTTGTCATTAATGTGTAAAATAAATGAATATATATGCTTATAGATGCTTAAATTATTTTTAAAAAGAGAAACAAGAAACTAAAACTGTTTGACTCAAGAAGGAGAATTAAATAACTTGGGGTCTGAATTGAAGGAAAACTTATTTTCTAATATTCTGCCTTGTTTTGCTTTTGAATTTTGAAGAATTTTCTTACAAGAATAAGCACTTTAAAAAAAACTATATGATTAAAACAAATAAGCAAATGCCCCACATCTAGATTCATCAGAAATTAGCTCATCAAGTCTTCTAATAAGAAGTTAGACTTTTAAGAATAGGAATGATCAGTATTGAAATGTATATAGGTTAGAAACTTTTTTAAAGATTAAAGGGAGAAAAATACATTTAACTACTGATTCTAAACCGTTGCTTTTCTGGCATTTTTTTCTATCAATTCCATACTTCCACATTTATAAACACGTAAACATTATGACTCAAAGAAGCTGAATTTGGGGGTGGGGGGAACCACCAGTTATTTAGTTTGGGCTTCAGGAGTATATTATCTCAAATTAATATATGATTCTACTATATGAAGAAAATATTTGACTTTTTCTCTTCCATATTTTCAAAAATATACTGTAGTTATTTAAGCACTATCTATAAACACAAATGACATTGCTATAATTTATTATCAGAGAAAATCAAATACATAGTTACCCTTAAAAATTACATTTCTTAGAGTTAAGAGATTTAGTTCAGTAGAATCTTTTGATGCCTATTTAACAGATCAAAATACAATAAATTGTCTGATGTTAAACTGTTATATATCACGGGAAGCAATAAGTCATAGTAGAAGGTAGTAGCAAAGTTCTCATTCAGGAGTCCCAAGACTTAAGTTCCAATCCTGCCATCACTGTTAAACTGCAGAGCCATCTGACAATTTCCTCATCTCTCTAGGTAGCTATTTCCTCATCTGTAAAATTCTTATAGTATCTCCAAGGTATCTTCCAGTTGGGAATTTCAGTAGTTCTATGATTTGTGACTCAGAGGTATATACAATTGTTTCTCATGAATCATAAATCATGCTTTGTTGCTACCTTATGGCTTACTAACTTGAGCCCAATTTTCTACAAGCTTAAAATTAACTTTGCTGCCTTATCAAATCAAATGTGGAGAAATTGAGAAATCATGATAAAAAAAGAAAAGTTAATATACACCTTACCATACTAAGGTTGTTGACAATTCTAGAAAGCAAACATCTATGTAAACTGTTCTCAATTGGTGTGATTATTTTAATGGAGCAGCCATATAAATCACATTTACATTTCTAAATGGTGGATTCTCTCCTAATTGAAGGGCAGAATGTAGGTAAACTAGAATTTTATTAGTTACTATAACTTTGAAGTCTTTTTTGAGTTATGCTCAAGATATTCCTGTAAAGTAGGTGATATTGTAAATCAGAGTGCCTCATTTGGCTTCCAGATCTGCTTGTTGTTTTTGGATTTGTTTTGAAGTTTTGGTTTAGGTTTAGGTTTTGGGCACCCTTATTATTTTTAATGTGGAAGCATGTACTCTTACAGTTGATCACCCTCTTCACCTTTCAATACTGTGTTGCATCAGGAAGTTTAACACGTTGAGGATTGCCTGGATGCTGAAAGCATTTGAGTTTCAGATCTTGACGCTTGATTTTATTTCTGAATTAAGTGCGACCTTTAAGTATGTGCAAACTTTGACATATTGCTTTGACTTCCCTCTCCGTACCTTACTCCAGTTTCTTAAATAATCAGTTTATATGATTTTCTCTGTCATGTATTTGTATCAACGTTACTCCCAAAATAGTATATTAAATGTATTTGTGTTTTATGTATTTTAAGCTTTTACCTTATGGGTATAAATAATGTTTTGTTTTACTTTGGTTTGGTTATTTGGACCTCACATATGAAATTTCAGTGTTTAATTATGTAGGATAATTTGACATGCATTTTGCTTAATAGTTTTGTTCCTGGCCTTTCTTTACAATTTACCTCTTGTTTATCTGGCTTGTTTATTTTAATTATTAACTTTATTTTATTACATTGCATACAGTATAATGAGGCATGTAATACCCTTTGGGAATAAAGTAAGGAATTAAGTACAGGGAATTTTGAGGAAAGACCAAATAATACAATTTCCCCAACCATTTTAGAAAGCCTGTGGCTTTGGAAATGTTCATGTCGACTCATAAAATCTGGTTATGTACAGAGAAATGTCATAGAAAAGTGGTTCAGAGCTATGAACATGATTCCTCTCCTCTGCAGTTTTATACATTCTAGTTCGAATTGAAGGCCGGATATAACTTTGAATTAAACAAGCTGACATGATCTGACTTTACTTAGAAATACCTCATCTGAGTAGTTTTTGGTTTGAATTTCACTGCTATGTTAAAATGTGTCAGTGCTTCCCAAACTTACAGAAGTGAAATCTGCTGTAATTTCAATTGATCGCCACATAGAAGCCTTGTGTTAATTTCTTGGTTGGGAAGCAATAACTAATGGTAGAATATGTGAAAGATTGTTTAAATAAAGAATAATTCTCAGGCTTCCCTGGTGGCACAGTGGTTGAGAGTCCGCCTGCCGATGCAGGCAACACAGGTTCGTGCCCTGGTCCGGGAGGATCCCACATGCCGCGGAGCGGCTGGGCCCGTGAACCATGGCCGCTGAGCCTGCGCGTCTGGAGCCTGTGCTCTGCAATGGGATAGGCCACAACAGTGAGAGGCCCGTGTACCGCAAAAAAAAAAAAAAAAAAAAAAAAAAAAAGAATAATTCTCTGCCTATGCTAATTTCATTGAATCAAACAATATCACAGTCCTTACATAATACAACCATACATTTATATTATTTTCTAAGTCATGTCTACTATGGTGCAGCCATAACATGTAAATATATAGCCCACTTTAATTGTGCTCTTCTCCACTAAGTCATAATAACATCTAATTTTTAAAAACTTATAAGAATAAAACCTTAAAAATTAAGATTCCATGATTATCTGCTAAAAAGAGTAGGGGTGCATTTGTTCTGTTTGATTATCAAAATCATTAAAATTACAAAGCTCTGATATTCTACCTCAGTTTGTATATATTGTGTATGTCATTTGGGATATTTTAAATTTTTTAAATGGTTCAGTGACCACACTGATTTTTTAAGTAGCTAGAAGAATTTTAATTTGGATACCTTAACTTGATCATGATTAAGAAATATACCTTAGCTATTGCTCATGTCTAAATCTGAAGTGTTCTATATGAGTAACCATTACCTTTTCTATGACTAGGTTTTAGTATTTAAGTGTTTGTTGACCTTAAGTTATTAAAATGTCTAGTCATTTTATAAATAACTTGAATCAATAAAAACCCAAGGCCAGCTGGATCAGTTTTTCCAGCTGTAACATATAACAGTGTTCATGTTCAAATGGAAAGTTCAAATTATTAATACTTGCATTTCTTTATTCTTTTGAAAATTTTTGTTACTTTGGTTTTCTAGTTTATATTTTAATATTTTGAGGAAGGATATCTAAGTCTGTTGTTTCCAGTATCTGGACTTAGCTCATGTGTACATGTGTGCACACACTAGCACACGGATGTGGATGATAGCTGTTTACCTCTCAAGAAATATTATGCATTATAACATTAAAAAGGTGGTCACATATTTTATGATTTCAATGAAAACTACTATTTTTTTGTGAGAAGTAAAGGTTATATTCCATTTATATTTGTTATAAGATATTGGCTATATTCCCTATGTAGTACAATGTATCCTTATAGCTTCTTTTATACCTAAGTTTGTACTTTTTATTCCCAGTTCCTATGTTGCCCCTCCCCTCTTCCCTTTCCCTACTGGTGGCCACTAGTTTGTTCTATCTATGAATCTGCTTCTTTTTTGTTATAGTCACTAGTTTTTTTAATGTTTTTTTAGATTCTACATATAAGTGATATTATACAGTATTTATCTTTCTCTGTCTGACTTATTTCACTTAGCACAATGCCCTCCAAGTCCATCCATGTTGTAGCAAATGGCAAAACTTCATTCATTTTTATGGCTGAGTAGTATTCTACTGTATTTATAGACCATATCTTCTTTATCTGTTCATCTGTTGATGGACACTTAGGTTGCTTCCATACCTTGGCTATTGTAAATAATACTGATATGAACATTGGGGTGCATGTGTCTTTTTGAATTAGTTTTTTTTGTTTTTTTCAGATATATACCCAGGAGTAGAATTGTTGGGTCATATGGTAGTTCTATTTATAGTTTTCTGAGACACCTCCATAGTCTTTTCCACAGTGGCTGCATGAATTTATATTACCACCACCATTGTACTAGGGTTTCCTTTTCTCCACATCCTTGCCAACATTTGTTATTTGTGTTCTTTTTGATAACCTTTCTGACAGGTGTGAGGTGATATTTCGTTGTGGTTTTGAGTTACATTTCCCTGATGATTAGTGGGATGTTGAACATATTTTCATATGCCTGTTGTCCATTTGCATTTCCTCTTTGGGAAAATGTCTGTTCAATTCTTCTGCCCATTTTCTAATTGGGTTGTTTGGTTTTTTTGATGTTGAGTTGTATGAGCTGTTTATATATGTTGGATATTAACCCCTTACTGCTCATATCATTTGGAAGAAAACTACTATTTTTGAGTTTTTTGTGGGCACATGGTAAATGCTTTACATCCAGTTTTACCTTTTCTTTTAATCTTCACTATAACCAGTTGACTGGGATTATTTTGTAGAAAATTTTACAACTTTGAGTCTATGCATCCTCAACATAACATTTGTGTTATGATATGGTAAAATACATAGATTCTGTGGTTAACTTTTTTTAAATCCATATTTTGAAAAGTAATATGGGGACTTCCCTGGTGGCGCAGTGGTTAACAATCTGCCTGCCAATGCAGGGGACATGGGTTTGAGCCCTGATCCTGGAAGATTCCACATGCCATGGAGCAACTAAGCCCATGCACTACAACTACTGAGCCTGTGCTCTAGGGCCCACGAGCCACAACAACTGAGCCTGTACACCTAGAGCCCATGCTCCACAACAAGAGAAGCCACCACGAAGAGAAGCCTGTGCACTGCAAGGAAGAGTACCCCTGCTCACTGCATCTAGAGAAAGCCGACGTGCAGCAACGAAGACCCAATGCAGCCAAAAATAAATTAGTTTTGAAAATAAGGAAATTGAAGTGAAATATTAGGTAGTAAAAAAAAGAACTAATATATACACATACTAATTTAATTTAACAAATATTCCATTTCTTTTATGCACTATATTGCTATTGCATGTGGTGATCTATTCAGTATTCTCATGCAAATAAGCCTTTAAGTACCCCTCCCCCCATATGATTAATAATTGCATTAGTTTCCTAGGGGTTCTATAACAAAGTAACACAATCTGGGTTTCTTAAAACAACAGAAAATTACTATCTCACTGTTCAGAAGGTCTGAAATCAAGGTGTTGGCAGGGCCATTCTCCCTCCAAAGCCTCTAGGGGACGATCCTTCCTTGTTTCTTCCAACTTTGCATAGCCCCAGGTGTTCTTTGGCGTATAGATGTATAACTCCAATTCCTACTTCTGGTGTCACATGGCAGTCTTTTCCCTATCTCTGTCTTCTCTTCTTAGAAGGAAACAAGTCATATTTGATTAGGGCCCACTCTAATGACCTCATCTTAGATTAATGACATCTGCAAAGACCCTATTTTAAAATAAGGTCACATTCACAGGTATGAAAGGTTAGCACTTCAGTGTATCTTTTGGGGGGGATACAATTCAACCCATAACAATGACCAATTCATTCATTTTGATCGTAAGATCAACCTCACTTTGAAATACATTGAGACATTTCTCATATAGAGTCAAATAATCAATATATATTTGTTAAATATTTTTTAAATAGCCATAGAAGCAATAATAGACACAGAATTCTTAATTTATATACATTCAAAGATTTTACCTCTTGTTCAGCTGATTCATAATTCACACAGGTTGCCCAAAGATTCAGAGGGTTGGGGTAGTGCAGACACAGCATCTCTGATCATGATTCCGTAGGAATGATCTGAGGCTCCCTATCCTAAGTGGAGGCCACTAGACCAGCAGCATTTACATCACCTGGAAGATTATTAGAAATGAAGAAAATAAGTTCCTGCTCCTGTCCTACTGAATTAGTATCTTCATTTTAATGAGTCCTAGGAAATGCATACTCATACCAAACATAAGGAAGTGCTTCTCTAGAGAATTATATTGTCTTTTAACTAACTATGATGTTATAAAAATTCTTGTTTCCTGATAATGTGTTTTGCTCACTACCTAATATAAAAGATATAATAATAGGCTAATCAATGTAAATATCAAAAAAAAAATAAAGATAATTATAGTTTTGGGTAAGTACTTCAATAGCTTAGTTTTCCCACATATTCCAATCTTCTGTCGAACATACTTCGGTCAAATTTATTCTAAAGTAATTGTTGTAACCATAGGAAATTTTAAAACATCAGGCATCCTAGTACCAGTATTCTTTTCCCCAGTCATTTTCCAAAATTCTGTTCTGTTGTTCTTATTTGATTTATTAACCTATATACAATTTTAAGAGACCATTCCCATAATCATCATTAACAATTGCTTTTTTGACTATTAAAATAGTCATATTACACTATGACTCACTGTGGCTAACATATTTATAATAGATATTATATTTTCTAATACCTTTTCTCATTTAATAGAGCACAAATGTCTCATAATTTGCAAAACTGTGTGCCTTTTTATTCTCATGTAGTAAAATCACTCTATTATTTCAATGTATTATGTGGATTTTTAAAACCTCTTTCATATTTACTTAGTCTAAGCTACATGATAATTGAAATCTTTTATTCTAAAAGAAACTATCACTAAACAAATGTAATTTTATTAATTTGGACTATTCATTTTGATATTGCACAAAAACAAATTTTGGAGGGTTTATATTTTAACTTGCTGTTCTAAAACATTACAAATTAAGCTCAATTTCAAACTATATTTCCACGCAGAATATTTTTGGGCTACTTGCCTAGAAATCCTAGGGAACTAATTTTTTTTTTTTCTTTTTTTTTGTTGTGGGACGCGGGCCTCTCACTGTTGTGGCCTCTCCCGTTGCAGAGCACAGGCTCCGGGCGCGCAGGCTCAGCGGCCATGACTCACAGACCCAGCTGCTCCGTGGCATGTGGTATCTTCCCGGACCGGGGCACGAACCCGTGTCCCCTGCATCGGCAGGCAGACTCTCAACCACTGTGCCACCAGGGAAGCCCGGGAATTAATTTTTAATTGGATAATCTTTCATCTATACTTGGACAATTGACTTGGACAATTAAACCGAAAGATAATGTAGTATAAAGTATAAACAAAATGATTAAGAATTTTTTTTGAGAATGAAGCTTGATAAACCTGGAATAATGAGACATGATGAAAAATGCAATATTATTTATATATGTGGAGCAACACTAAACAAAGAAGACAGTTTAAATTTCCCTTTTGTGATCGTTTCAGGAAGACTGATAGCATTTTGTTCTTGTATTCAAATGTATTTTTTTCTCCAGGTCATTGGAAAATCGTATTAAAATTGCATTAGTTTTCTATTGCTGCAAAGCAGATTACCACAAAGTTAGAAGTTTAAAACAACATCCATTCATTATCTCTTCATTTCGCTGGGTCAGGTGTCTGAGTATGGGTACTGAATCTTGTGTTCAGGGTCTTACCAAAAGGAATTTAAGATATCAGCCAAGGCTGTGATCTCATGTGAGGCTCTAGACCTCTTCCAAACTCATTGATTGTTGGCAGAGTTTGGTTCCTTGTGCTTGTAGGATCAAGGCCTTTTTTTTTTTTTTTTTTTTTTTTTTTTGCTGGCTGTCAAATGGAGACCATTTTCAACTCCTGGAGAATGCCCACCATTCCCTGCCATGTTGCTCTGTCTACATTATGGCAGTTTGCTCCTTCAAGGCCAACAGGAGAGCCATCTATTGCTTCTTTGAATATCTCAATTCTACTTCTGACATATAGATTCTTTTCTAAAAGGGCTTATCAGATTAATCTCCCATATTCAAGGGGAGACGGTTATACAGGACATGCACACCAGGGAGTAGGAATTTGGGGAGCCATCTTGAAATTCTGTCTACCACAAAGGTCCATGTCAGCTTCTGCCTTAAGATTCAAAAAGGTTCAAGTGTAAGTTCATTCCAAGGATTGCAACCATCTATAGTAGCAACTATTTATCTGGTACTTCGTGTATTGCAGATTTAGTGTAATATAACTCAGTTTTCATTGTGCTAGGATACAGAATGCAGTATTCATCAGTGACACTATGTATAACCAAAATTCATTTGTCATTTCAGGGTATATTAGACACTTGGCACCATGATTATATGCTTCAGTTCTTGTTTGGAAGTGCCTTGATGAAAAGTAAATGTTGAACTTCTAAGAGGTTCTTTGGTTTTATTTTTTGCCTTTGAGATAAATGGACAGGCATTATAAAATTGGTGTTTTTATCTTTTTTTGCTGGGCACAGCCACACTGCAGAACTTCATGCCATTTTAAAAGCACCCTAGTTGCCAATTCTTCAGAAGTCTCTTTAGTTCATAAGAAGCTGTCTAGGCTTATATATCTCCATGGCGAATTAAATAGCCTGTGCTTTTTTAGAAATTTTCATCATTTCCTAATCTCCAATGAGTCAATGAGACCCAGAAGGAACCTCAAGTGTAATCTTGACTGTAAAATATAATCACTCCACCTGCCTGAATCTGTTTAGAAACATGTAGGTGGAGATAATTGCATTCTGCACTTAGTCATTTTACAGTTAAATAAGGAACATGGAATCTTTGGAACCCATTTCTTTCTTCAAAAGTATAAACATTAATGAAGCTGCACTTAAGAGTAGATATAGGCTAAACCCAACAGATTTATACTTAACCACAGATAAAAGAGAATTTAAATCAAAAAACTCCAGCAATTACCAGTTAATCTTGTACATTTTGAACTTGATGGAATTTCAAGAGTTGACTCTGGTCATTTAACATCTTTCCACTTACATTTATCTACATGTAGATAGAATCATCCTGCCAGATATTTGGTGTAAGCTTTTGTGAAAACTGAATTCAAATAGTGGGAGATGAAGCAGCATTCAGAGAGCAAGATTCTAATAAATGGTCTAAGAAAACTTAAGGTCTTTATTTTTCCAGAAATAATTTTGGTAAGGCATTTAGAAACACTGGTTTTATTTTATTTTGATTTGCTTTCTTTGATTTAAATGTTGTTACATTTTTTTAATAAAATTTTTATTTTTGGCTGTGTTGCGTCTTCGTTGCTGGGCACGGGCTTTGTCTAGTTGTGGCGAGCAGGGGCTACTCTTCCTTGGGGTGCGCGGGCTTCTCATTGTGGTGGCTTCTCTTGTTGTGGAGTGTGGGCTCTAGGCACGTGGGCTTCAGTAGCTGTGGCTCATGGGCCTAGTTGCTCCGCGGCATGTGGGATCTTCCCGGACCAGGGCTCGAACCCAAGTCCCCTGCACCAGCAGGCAGATTCTTAACCACTGCACCACCAGGGAAATCCCTAAATGTTGTTATTTTTAACAACATGTTTAATATAAAAATGTTTGTCCAAGGAAACATTTAATTGGATGGAATTTTATGAAATTATATTATTGATGTGATCAATTCTTCAAAGCTTTGTTACTATTACTTGCAAAAGATACAGCCAACCCAAATTTTAAAAAATGGTTTAAAAAAATACATCTTTCTATGTAGATAAATGTAAGTTCGTATTTTGTTACCTCCTTTAGGTTTTTATTTCATCATCTATCTGGACTAATTAATTCTAGCCTATCAAATTTTTCCCATGAAAAATCTCTCAGAAAAATATTCTGTGGTCAAATAAATCCCAGTAAAGTGTATATTTTGTGCAAATTTGGAGATATATAAAACAAATTATCTTATTAAAGTCAAGGAGAAATCATGCAGAAATTGTTAATTTATTAACTTGCCCTTTTCAAAAATTAATCAACAATGAAATCAGATATATTTCCTATATTACATCTGTCAAAAATAATTGAAACATTAATTTAAAAAATATATAGGTGTTATTGATCTTGTACATTTGGCTTTTTCTTCTCATTTTCTATAGTGTGATTAACATATATGAATATGAATGTATAGTGTGTACACATATATAATATATATACACATATATAACTAGTGTATATATATTAACCCATATGCGTACACATATCTATAAATATTTCCATAGTTTTCTGAATATATTAACATTAAAATGTGTTCAAACTAATATCCCAGACTTAAATTCAGCAATACAGGATTTATTTTATGCTCCCCTCTTGCTTATTTGTTATGTTTTCTCTGACAGTTAAAACTTGGCTATCTTTATTTACAGCTTATTTACTTAATTATATAACCCTAGGGTATATGTGTGTGTGTATGTAAATATAAATATATAGGGGTTTTATTTTATTTTATTTTTTAGCCTGCAGTCCTTTAAAGATATTGTTCCATTATGTCTGGTTTATGGAGTTTCTGACAGTCTGTGATTTCTTTTTTATATAAGTTTTCTGAGATATAATTCACTCATAATACATTTCACCCATTTAAAGTGCCCAATTCGAAGTTTTTAGTATTGAACAGTTCACACAATTGTTGCACAGTCACCATAATCGCATTTCAAATTTTTCATTCCTTCCCCAAAAAACCACCCAACTCTAGCAGCCACTGTCCATTTCTCACATCCACCCACCCCCACCTGCAGGGATTCAATAATCTACTTTCTGTCCTGTAGATTTGCTCATTCTAGATGTTTCATAAAAATGAAATCCTGCAATATGGTCTTTTGTCATTAGCTTCTTCCACTTAGCACATTTTTAACACTCATCCATGTTGTAGCATGTATCTAATTCATTTGTTTTTACTAATGAATAAGATTTCATTATATGGCTATTCAACATTTTATTTTTTCATAAATCAGTTAATGAATTATTTCCACTTTTTGACTGTTACTCATAATGCTGGTATGAACATTCTTGTACAAGTTTTTGTGTGGGTATGTTTTCATTTTTGGGGGGTGTATAAGTAGGGGTAGAATTGTTAGTCCATATGTTTAACATTTTGAGAAAATGAAAATTGTTTTTCTAAAGCATTTGCAACTTTTAAATTCCCACCAAATTGTATGAGTATTCTAATTTCTCCACATTCACCAATACGAGTTGTTATGTGTTTTTAAATACAGTCATTCTAGTGAATGTGAAGCTATGTTTCATTGTGGTCTTGAGTTTCATTTCCCTAATGATTAATGATATCGAGCATCCTTACATGTGCTTTTGGCCATTTGTATATCTTCTTTGGAAAAATGTCTTTTCAAATGTTTTCCCCATTTTTAATTGGTTTATGTCTTTTATATTAAATTGAAAGCATTCTTTATAAATTCTGGATAGAAGTCTCTTATTAGAGATAGGACTTTCAAGATTTTCTCCTGTTCCCTGATTGTCTTTTTACTTATTGGTAATATTTATGGCAGAAAAGTGTTTAATTTTTACAAAATGCAATTTATGTATTTTATCTTTTGTTGGTCATAATTTTGGTGTTGAATCTAAAAAACCACTGGCTAACCCAAGGGCATAAAGACATACATCTCTGCTTTCCTGTGAGAATTTTATAGTTTTAGCTGTTAGCTAAACTATAGTTTCGTGTGGTCCCTTTTGTGCTAACTTTTGTTTATGGTTTGAGTAGGGGTCTAATATCATTTTTTTTTGCCCATGGATATTCTGTTATAACTAGCACCATTTGTTGAAAAGCTATCCTTGGCACTCATGTAAAAAATCAATTGACCATAAATGCAAAGATTTATTTGTGAATTCTATTACATTTCTATATGTGTATATTTATGATGGTACATTACTTCATCAATTACTGTAGCATTGCATTAGTCTTGAAATTAGGAAGTTCTCCAACTTTGTTCTTTTTCAAATTTTATACGCACAAATGTAAGATTAAATGAAGAAATAATTATAGCAAACTGTTGAGTTATATATATCTCACATATTTTCCCCTGTGCATTGGTCAAACTTTCTTGTCTTTTGTTTGTTTTTGTTGTTGTTGAAAACCAAAAAATTTAGGTTACATATTGGAATTCTTGATACGGACACCATCTCTACCCACACTTCTTGAGGGTTGCTATTGTTGCTCACCCAGCCATTTACTTATTTGTTTAGTGATGTGGTGGAACTACTTCAGTGAAGTCTATTTCCCCTGTAGTCTACAGCCTCTGATGTCCTTGCTCATATTGTTTTCCCTTATCATTATCTTTTATAACGGTTAACTAGAAATAGCCCCTGGATTGATGTAAACCATTTATTGGTCAAAGACTGCACCTAAGTCCCCATAGCCAGTTAGAATTGTACATTTACCATTACATATGTTGGTGATTTGGGCAGAGGGGCTGCTTTCACAATCTGAGGATTTATGTTTTTGTCCCATGTCCTTCTAGTCCCTGGGACTAGAAGACTGTATATTCCCTCTCTGATTATTTCTGAGCATTTGCAGTTTGGGTCATTCACACATTCTTCCAGATGGCCAGGAATGACTATTTTTATTTTATATTCAAGCTTGTTTCCTAGGTGTCATCCCTAGGTCAGAGTTATTGTTCAGTCAGTGTGTGATCAGAGGTAGTGTTTAAATTCCTTGAACCAATGAGGCTTTTGCGCTGTAGTGATGGTTTTGTGTGCAGCTTGGAGAATGATTTCATGTAAGCTAACATGTCTTGCTGTCGTTGTCCCTAAGTGGGTGCAGCTCAGCACACGTGCACAGCCTTCTTTACCAGAGCTGAATTTGATTCCGGGAGACCTATTCTTAGCTCTCTTCCTCATTCTCTTCACTAAACTGGCCACTCTGCCATTTTTATTTGTGTTATGGAGCTAACATCTCCTCCTAATTGCTCTCCACCAAGATTTCCACTATTTTTAACAATGGTCCTAAAAATAGAACTTTCCATATTCTGTTTCAAATAAAGCAGCCCCTTCCGATTGAGCTGCAGATTCTTTCATTCTTCTGGTCTGTCTCTCTCCTTGACTGAACCCCTGCACCATTGCAGGAGACTGGGCGAGGGTGACAGCCCCTGTATTCTTTCCCCACCCACCTCACCTTATGAGCAAGTGGGGCCAGGGGCAAAAGCCAGGGCCAATATTCTCAGCATGCTGCACCTAGCGTAGAGCCTGTGTAGAATAATTGGATGGGAGAAGTGAGACCCAGTATTCTCAGCCACAACTGCCTAGAATTCAACTTCTGCAAATGAGGCTAGAGGCAGAATGAAAAATACTGGCAGTCTGCTCCTCCCTGGTGAAATCAGACACAGACTGAGGGGCAGGGATAGAGGAGGCCTCAGTCTTCTTGGCCACACCTGCCAGAGGTAGAGCATCCAGGTTAGAGCTTCCAAAACACAAATCTGGAAGATGTGGTAGGGGAGCAGATTGTGGCTCAGATACCACAGATTCTCACTATTCTTACTGAAATTTGGTAGACTTTTGAAGAAATGTTTCTCCATTTTCTGTTTGGTCTTCAGAAAATTTCCAAAGGTTTTAAATAATTCTTAAGAATAATTTTCACCAGTTGTTATTTTACTGCAGAGAGGGTCCACTGAGTTTTTACCTGCAATTCCAGCCCTTCTATGATTGGTTTTATCTTTCTTCTCCTGAATAGAATGCTTATTATAGAAGGTTTTTCAAATGTTTTTTAATCTTAGTTTATAGAAACTTCATTTTGACATGTCTTTATGTGATTTTTCTTTATGTTTATCCTCCTTGGGCTTTATTGAGCTTCTTGGATCACTAGTTTATATTTTTTTATTGAATGTGAGTTCTTAAAATATTTTTTCTGCCTTTTACCCATTCACCTCTGGCTAACACAGTTATACACACGGTAGACTTATATCTAAGTCAGCTTGATTTTTGTGTGTGTACTTCTTAGCTTTTGTAGGAAAAGTCTGAGTTTCCCTTACTCTAGGGCTAATTAGCTCTGGTACCAATGTGTAGCCCTTCTTGGGTCTCTAGGCAAATCCCCCTGTACTCAATGATGTCACTTCACCCTGGCTAGTGGGTGCTCAAAAGATTTCTATCACTTTGTGAGATCTGGAAATTGTTTAGCTTGTAAGTCCACTGTAATGTTTCTTTCCTTAGCACGTGTTATTTGCCCGGTCTTATGGAATTTAATATGCAGATTGTTATTCAACCACAGATTCAAGGTTAGCCATTGGTCTGAAGCTCTTTCTGGAGCTCTTTCTCTTTACAGCTCCTTCTTCTACAGTTCTCTTACAAATTCTAGGAACCTTATATCTCTGAAGTCTGATCTGTGTCTCCTCAGTGTGGCAAAATCTCTGATTCTGTGTGTTTTCCCTTTCTCCCCTGTAGTTGTTAAATTGCCTCCTGGCAGAATGCTAGGAACTTGGCCGATTTACCTAGTGTATTTCCCGTCTCGCATGGATCTTCTGCTGTCTGTGGCCTAATGTATGAAAAGAGCTGTTTCATATATTTTTCCCCAAGTTTCTTTCTGTTTATTTTGGGAAGGGTGGTTTTACAATAGTTTCATTGATAAAAACATGTTTTTAAGCAGAAAAACAACTTTTGAAATTGTTAGCAAAGTTTAGTTTCTTTTATTTTTAATCTTAGACACTGCTACCTAAGTTCATCTAGTTCCATTTCTTTTACACTTGCAAGTCATTAATTTCTCATATTTTAGATAACATCTAAAAAGAAGTTTAGTTATTTGAGTCTGTATTTGTATAGCTTTAAATTGATATCAGTTATACATTGACTAATATTTGCTGCCCAAGCCAATATAATATTTCAATGCTCTAGAGATGGCAGAAGAAAAATAAAAGACCATGTTTTTGCTTAGTCTGTGGTTAAATATGAACTTTAGGAATTTTGAAAGGAACATTTGATGTTAATTATTTATTTCTCTTTGATAAGAAGATATAAATGGAAGTGTTTCTTACTTGGCATGTGTGAGAGATTACTGAGATAACTTCCCACACCAGAATTATTCATGGGGTAAAAGTGGGAAGTGGATTCTGCATTAGGAAGCTAAGTACTGCCTGTAAAGTGTAAGAACATATATTTTAAAGGGAAGATATTCTCTGAAAAAGTGAATACAAAAATGACATTACGGGATTCCATATTTATTTCTTCTCAGTAGATTTTTTTTTTTTTTTTTTTTTTGCGGTACGTGGGCCTCTCAGTGTCGTGGCCTCTCCCGCTGCGGAGCACAGGCTCCGGACGCGCAGGCCCAGCGGCCATGGCTCATGGGCCCAGCCGCTCCGCGACGTGTGGGATCTTGCCGGACCGGGGCACGAACCCGCGTCCCCTGCATCGACAGGCGGACTCTCAACCACTGCGCCACCAGGGAAGGCCCCTCAATAGCTTTTAAATAAAATTTTATGGTATATCAAGACAGCGATAGTTTTCTAACTGCTGGAATGGTAAAGCTAACCTGTTCTCTTTCTGCCACATTTATCACTGGCAGAAATAAAATTCTGCAGTCACTATTTAGGTGACAATTTTTAGATGATGTTGAATGATAAGTAATGCATTAACTTTTTGTAACCCATATAATTGTTTCAGTAGGTAATTATCTTTCTTTTAAAAGAAAATAAAAATTATGGTGGTTAAAGTATTTCTAATGCATTATTTCTAATCCATTATTACCCTTTTCTTATTTTTAAATTTTTCTTACATACTTCTGCCTCTCAGTTTGCATAATTAATTTATTGTTAGTATAAATCACAGAATATAAGTATATTCTTAAGTATATGGAATATATCAATTATTTTATAATTAAATAATAAAATTCAATTTGATTTGAATGTATTAGTGCCAATGTCTTATTAAACACCTTTGATGCTTCTGTGAATCTTAAACTATTTGAAGTATCTCTTTAAAAAAATTAAAACACCTTTTAATGCATTACTTTCTGAATATTATTCTAGTGTATTTCTTAACTCATTCTGAAATGAAAAACATTTCAGCTTACAAAAAACTTTTTTTTGTGCTCTGAGTGTTCAATATCATATGCAAATTTTCTCTATTGGTAAATTAGAATATCTAAAATTGAATCGTTTTATACTTCTCATGATAAATTTTAATTTGATGATGATGATTCAACTGATCTTCTTTATTTAAAAATTATTTCAATAGTGGATTAAACTAAGTTTCTTTTCCAGTTTTTTTCCTAATTGGGTCTGAATGTTCTGGTACTACTATACAAATTGGGCTACATATGAAATTCAATATTTAACTCATAATAATGATCTCAAAGATAGTTTCATCAAGAGAAATGGTCTGTCTAATATTTTTATCTGAAATGTCTAAAATTAAAAATAAGCTTTTCTTCTGCTTTTAATGAAAAAGTTCAGTTCAGTTCTTCTGCCCCAGAGAATCAATGTGACTGCCTAAGTTGCCGTTCATAGACTGATAGCAGGATAAGTTCTTCTGATGTGTTTAACTGCTGTTCTGTTTAGATAACTACATTGCAATGTAGACAATCTCATATGTAGGGATCAATTGTTTATTGAGAAACTAAAAACCTCACCTATAAGAATATCTTAAATTAATCTCAGCCAAATAATCACATTATGTTAAGAAAGTATAAAGCCACATTTCAAATTTTGAAATATTTTTAATTTTTGAAAATTATACTTTCAGTTAAAATATGGTGGGTGGGATACTTGTGACTTGGAGAAAATTACTATGTATTTATTCATCTCAACATGAATTGGCAGTGATCTATTTGGAAATTCTACCTTTACTAAAATAAATGACACATTTGATTTGATCAATCCTGCCGGACTGAACCTACTTACATTTGAAATAATTATTGATACTATTTTTTTATCTAAAATTAAATTTCTAATCCTTGATTGTGACTTTGAATTTATTGAAACATTATGTTTGCTTCTTTTTGACTCGAACACAAGTTTAACTATACAGAGTTGTGAAAACAAGTATCATAAATTAAAATTATATGTGTTGGTTGAAGTCAGTCTTACAGAACAGACTCTAAAAGACTTTTAGGCTCTAGAAGTGGACCCTACAAACATGTAAGTTTTTAATGCTCAAATACATGTTGTTGATGATATGTAGGAAAATCAAATAATAAATAGACACTTGAAATTAAATGTTATACATGATTGTGGTGTCAAATTTCATAGCAGCTCTCAAAAATGGTAAATATGACAGCTGGACTTAACCAGTTTATCAGAGAGCATTCAATAAAAGGACAAAATAGCAAGAATGTTATGAGCTCTGGTTGTAGAGCGGTTAGATATGCCTCAGGGAGATGCTCTGAGAGGAAGGAAATAAAGAAAGGTAGGGAAGTGACATAAAAAGTAACTGGATGGGATATCTCAATTTTTTTGTATACTTGACTAATGGGTGTGCACGTTTTAAAATTCAAGGGGTTTTCTCTAGATATATGCCTAGGAGTAGAATTGCAGGATCATATGGTAGTTCTATTTTTAGTTTTTTAAGTAAGCTCCATACTGTTCTTCGTAGTGGCTGTACCAATTTACGTTCCCACCAACAGTGTAGGAGGGTTTCCTTTTCTCCACACCCTCTCTAGCATTTCTTGTTTGTAGAGTTTTTGATGATGGACATTCTGACCAGTGTGAGGTGATATCTCATTGCAGTTTTGATTTGCATTTCTCTAATAATTAGTGATGTTGAGCATCTTTTCATGTGTTTTTGGCCATCTGTATGTCTTCTTTGAAGAAATGTCTATTTAGATCTTCTGTCCGTTTTTGATTGGGTTATCTGTTTTTTTGATATTGAACTGCATGAGCTGTTTGGATATATTGACGATTAATACCTTGTCAGTTGCTTTGTTTGCGTGCTCCCTAATATTCATTGCAGCACTATTTACAGTAGCCAAGACATGGAAACAACCTAAATGTCCATCAACAGAGGAGTGGATAAAGAAGATGTGGTACATAGAGACAGTGCAATATTATTCAACCAAATAAAGGAATGAAATAATGCCATTTGCAGCGACATGGATGGACCTAGAGATTGTCATACAGAGTGAAGTAAGTCAGAAAGAGAAAGACAAATATATGATATCACTTACATGTGGAATCTAGAAAAATGGTACAGATGAATTTATTTGCAAAGCAGAAATAGAGTCACAGATGTAGAAATAAACTTATGGTTACCAAGGAGGGGAGGGAGGGGTGAGATGAACAGGGAGACTGGGATTGACTTATATACACTACTGTATATAAAATAGAAAACTAATGAGAACCTACTGTATAGCACAAGGAACTCTACTCAATGCTCTGTGGTGACCTAAATGGGAAGGGACTCTAAAAAAGAGTGGATATATGTATATGTATTACTGATTCACTTCCCTGTACAGCAGAAACTAACACAATATTGTAAAGCAACTATACTCCAATAAAAATTAATAAAAAATAAAATAAAATTCAAGGGGAAGGTTCAAGAAAGCAAATGTTGAATGCAAATAAGGTGGAAAACATCTGATAATGACAAAGCTCTGGTGTGGTTATGGAATTGTGTCAATTGTGTCACTGAACTTGGGTGAAGGTGGAAGATATTAAAACTGAATAGAGAAGGGCTCAGAGCTAAGTTTCAATGCTCTGTTCGACTGTCAGTGAGTACACCAGCATTTCATTGAAGCCATGAAGAGCACCCATATATACCTGAATAATTGATCAGACAACATGACCCTAATGGTAGGCAGGATTTGGGATTATGAATAGAATATAAATTATTGAAATTACTGTAGGCAAGGTAGAGAAGGTTATATTTGCTTGCAGTCTTCATTCTTTGTATGGTCTTATAAAATAAGCATTAAGGAGAGTGCTTTTATTTTCTGATGAAAGGGAAAATGCATGTTCATTGAAGTCAAGCATGAAGGACAGCTATTTTGTGAAAATGCTGAGGTTTTAGGTGGTAGGAGAGGTTTTTTACCCAGTAAAATATTAGTTCTAAATATACAGTGAAACTGCCTAAAAGGAAAATCAGCAGTGGGGAGATGCCTCAGAGAGGAGGCAGAGACTAATACAAATGTCAGAGCCTATGTATGAAAACATATATAGGCCTGGGAGTTCCATCTTAATGGTATCCTGGGATGACAGGAAAGGAATCAGTTGTCATTTCTTTCTCCTGGGGACCATGTATGAACCAAGACTAAGGCCCTATGTTTAACATTTTGAGAAACTGCCAAATTGTTTGTCAAAACAGCTGTGCCACTTTGCATTCTTACTGGCAACACATGAGTTAAATTTTTTCAACATTCTTGTTGACACTGATAATGTCAATCTCTTTAACTTTAGGCATTCTGGCATTGTGTGTTTAGTGGTTTCTTATTGTCCTTTGAATTTGCATTTTTTCCAGTACATTTTGTCCACTAATGTATCTTCTTTATAAAGAGTATTTTCCCATTATGTTAACATGATATTTTATTATTTATTTGTAAGAAATTAAAAAAAAATTTTTTACATATACAACTCCATTGTCAAATATAGGTTTATGGATATTTTCTCCCAGTCTGTGGCTGACCTTTTTAATTTTTTTTTCTATTACATCTTCCAAAGAACAAATGCTTTTAATTTTAAAGTACATTTTATCATTGTTTTTCTTTTATGAATTGTACTATTTTTTAAAAAAAATCTTTGCTTTAACCAATGTCACAAAGGTTTTTTTTCTATTTTATTTTAGTAGTTTAATAGTTTTAGTGCCTATCTTAGGTCTTAAATCCATCATGTGTGTCTGTGGGTTTAATGCATTATGAAGTAAAAGTCAAGGTTCATTCTTTTTCCAAACAGGTGTCTAGTTTCTCCAGCATCATTTATTAAAACTAGTATGTTTATTCCACTGGTTTACCCAGACACTTTTGTCAAAAGTCAATTGACTATATAAGTCAGGATCTGTATCTTGACTCTTTTCTATTGATCTGTACCTCTCTGCTAATGCAAACAAGGGACTCCATTGATTACTGCACCTTTAGAGTAAATCTTAAAATTAGGTAGTGTAAGTGCTCTAAACTTTTTCTTTATGAAACCGTTTTGGCTATTCTAGTTTATTTGTCTTTCCATTTAAATTTTAGAATCATTTTGTCATTTTATTCAAAAGTTGTCTTGTGAATTTTACTGGGAATGCATTGAATCTATAGATCAGTGTGGGGAGAATGTTGTGCCCAGGTTTTATATGTGTGTTTTGGGGGGTAGTTGTCAAAAGAGTATTACTTATCATTACCAAGAATGGAAGTCATGATCTATGTTATTAAAATATAGACATTTTCTGAGTTTTAAAAATCCTTTTATAGTTATCTTTACTGTGTGTTTGGGAAAATGTAAATGAAAAACAAATAGGAAGTCTCCCTAACTTACATTTTATCATATTCTTGGTCAAGTTAACGTTTGTGCCTTACCTTTTGTGTGTGTGAAATCCAAATGACACCTGATCTCACTAGTTTATGCATAAACAATGATACAATATTTATTTTCATGCACAAATTACATGGACTCAGTCTTGATTTGGCTAAAGGAAGATTTGCTTCAACATGGGAATCAACAAAGAGTTTCTTGCTTATGTCCATAGTTAATAGCACCCATCTGACTAGGAAGGGTCCTCATGTAGTATGTTCTGTATTCTTTCTCCTCTGTTAAGGCTTGCACTTCATTCATCCATTCAACCTGTATTTATTGGGTACCTACTTTATACAAAGTATTGTTCTAGGCATCTGAGTAGAGCATTGAACTCAGTAAACACAGCCTTGGCCCTCACACATTATTGCATTCTAATCATCTAAGCCCAAAAAAGCCACTTGGAAACCCTAAATGATGGCATGCTAATGTCATCTCTTGTGATACCATGTGTTAGTACCAAGCACTTTGTTTCTGCCATGCTCCCCAATCTATACTCCACAGCATCTCAGAGCATTGATGAGTTCTGGACTGGTATAGAGGAAATGACCCTTTTCCACTCTGCCAGACTATATCCTCTAAGCACTGAAGCAACCCTACTTATGATCAGAATCTAATAATTCTCTTTTGAACAGTTTTTTGACTTGGTTCTCAAACCGTTGTCCTTAATCTCATACTTTCTCCTATACAGACATTGTGTTTGAGTTCTGGCCCTCTTCCATTTAAACACAGATGTTCAAACCCAGTCCAAGGGGCTATACTAAAGAGAAGCTTCACAATACATTTAAGGCTTCACTTCTGTGCTCTATTCCTCTGCTGCAACCAAATGCTTTTCTCCTGTCTAGGAGTAAAAGAGATACTGAAGCCCAACAAAAAGAATGATAACTATATTCTAATATTTGGATCTGTGGGGAAAAAAAGGAAGGGAAGGGGTATCTCTTCTCAGTGAATCTGGGTTCTTTATCAGTCAAGGATATACAATATACAGAGATAATTTATTGTTTCACATTCGAGTACATTAAAATATAAGTTGATGGTTTGCATGCTGTTTTACAAAGGAAGGATTTTATTCTAGGGTTAAAATTTCATGAAAGGAATGTAGGAATGGATTTGTTTTTCTTAGTTTATGAAGGGAAAGATTGTTAGGCAGTTCGATAGTTAAGGAAAAAAGATAATTAGGGGGCAATCTACAGAATATTTATTGCCGTGAGTAAGTACAATTGTCATTCTCTTATATTTTTAATACAAGATAGCTTAGAAGAAAAATTGTAGAGCTTTAAATTGCCATAATAAGTAAGCATTAAGCAGATTAAATAAAATGGGATTTTCTTCATGTTTAAATTTTTTGATAATACAGCCAGATAATACAGCAATCAACCTGAAATTTCTTTTTCTGCATGTTTCTTTACTGTTCCTTTTGAAACTAGATTTTCCAAGTATATACTAATGGAAAGTCATTCTATCATTCTTTCCATAGCTGTATTGTATTTTATATGAAGGGCAAAGTTTGGAGCATTCTCCCATTTCATTTTAACTTCCTAAGGCATAAGACAATATTCTTGGAACATTACCAACTTTTGTCAACTAAAATATCAAATTTTCAGAAGATCCTGAGCTACCAACTAGTTTTGGAGTTGGCTATGTGATGATGAAGTGAGAGACCGAATTTCTGGGAATGACTCATTTGCTGCTTTATCTTATGCTTCAGATGCTTCTCTTTTAAATTCTGCTCATGACTGAAATGAATTCCGTTGTTCCATTCTCATAGGCAGCCCCTGAAATCTTCAAGTATCTTTTGGGTAGTGGAAGATTTAAATGACCAGGAAATGGATCCCTTTGAAGCCTTCTTAGAAACATAATTCATACCCTGGCATGTTCCGTAGCAATCAAATCCATTCAATAATTGTTTTTGCATATATATATATATTGAGCTCCTGGTATTATTGCTCTGGATAATAAGTAGTGAACTAAGCGAAGTTCTTGTCCTTATAGAGCCTACATTGTAGTGCGGTCATAAAGTCAACAAATAAATGAATATGTAATTGTGAAATGAAGTAAAACCCTGAGACAATGCACCTGAGATAACTTGTATTCAAATATAATGTGACTGACAGTTAATTGTCAGTCTGCCCAGTTTTGTTCTCCAATATGGGCTGGCTAAATTTCTGAGCTTCTAAGGGGTGGGAGATGAATGTAAGCTAGGCTTGTGTAAGCTAGGATTGCCTTGTGACTGGGACTTTCTTATTGCAGTATACAATTTCTGCCAATACAAACCACATCTAAAAATGATGTTTTTCAGTAGCCTCACAATAATGTGATTCCTTAATAATTTTGGATGTTATTTATTATTATTACAAGGTTTTACTAACTAATGTGAGTTAGAGAATATTGCTGAGTGAAAAAGCAGGCCAGAGGTTAGAAAGTAATGTTAGGGGATTACTAATTTTAATAGGATGGCCAGGAATGACCCCTTTAAAAAGGTAACATTTGAACAGACAGCTAAAAACCCAAGGAAGCAAGCATGGGGAAAGAGTATTTTGAAGGTAGAACCAACAGGATTTCCTAATGGAAATGAGGTCTATTATGAAAAAAAGAAAAGAATTAAGAATAATACTAAGGGTCTTTTTTAAACTTAAACTACTGTTTTATATTTCAGAATCTGTTAGAAGGATAGTTTTAAGCATCAATTAATTATGGCCAATAATATGATTGCCAGTATTAAACTATGTCATTAATACACTTCAAATAAAAAATAAGTTCCGTATTTCAAAATTCCTTTTTGAACTTATGACTTCTGACCCTGTCTTGAACCTAACAACCAAAGTTTAGAGGCAACAAATTTTTAGAGTCAACATTCCCCAGCCTATCTGAGAGGGTGACATTTGATTACTGTCTGTGTTTTTTTACTTAACATTCCTTTAAATTGTATAAAGACATGCTATTATTTAAATTAAGTGAATTATAACTTTTGTTTTGAGAATGTTGTAATAATTAAAGCTGTGCTGAGACATACAAAGTCAGGGATAAGGATAGATTCCTATTTCTGAATAAGAGAAAAACCCATCTAAAAATTTAATATGTTGCCATCCTGCCAAATAATACATATTTCAGAAAATTGCTAAAATTTTTCACAGAGAAAAATAAGCTTTTCATGGGAAAATAAAGATGCCTCTATCTCAACTTTTATTTCACATTTCTTCTAGTTAAAGTAGATAAAACAGCACATTAAAAAGAATATATATTGTTAAAAGGAGAAGACATTCTTTTCATATGAATATAGCATGATTAACTTATATAGTAAACAATTAAAATGTCTTTAAACTTAGTTTAGTATTAATAATTTCATTGCCAATATCATTTACACATGAGTAACTTTTATCTACAAAGTATACTCCATTAGAAATACAATTTAAAAAAAAACGTTAAAAATATTAATACTAACATAAACTATCTCTGAGTAAATGTAATCAGCCATGTTTACTACAATATATTGGGTTGGCAAAGAAGTTTGTTCGGTTAGTGAATATGTTGTTCAGTAAAGTTCTTGGTGAAAATGAAAAATGTGTTTTTTATTGTTTCTTAAAACCGAACAAAATTTTTGGCCAGCCTAATATAATGATATATATAAATTATTCGTAAATTATATGATTCTACCAAATTCTACATGATATAGTCTCTTCATTTGAAAATGTTAGTACCTAATAAATTATGTTCAATCACACCCTAACAAATTAACAATACCTTTATAATCATTAAAATGGAATGAAAATTGGTTTGAATATATGAACATACAAACTCAGATATAAAATTTTGTGGGGAAAAAGTAGTGAAATAAGACTAAGATTATGAGCTATTGAAACTATTGTTAAAATATAGAAATCAGAATAGCATATTGACAGACAGGCTATTTGAACAAAATAAATAGCTTGAAGAATTTAAGAATATACAGGTTTCTATTCATTTATCAAGCTACCAATGAAATGTTTAATAAGTGGGGTGGGTACAAATATTTAACTATTGAAGAAAAGGGGAGAAATTGGATTGGCATCTGCTGTATTAAGCCAAAATGTATTCTAGATAGTTCAACAATTTAAATGTTCTTAAAAAGTGGAAAAAATAAAACCGTAAAGCCCTAGAGGAAAAGATGCATAAAACTGCTTTAATATCATAATATCTCGAGTTTAATATTTTATTTTATATCATGGCTTTTCTAAGTGTGGCATAATTGCCAAAAGGCATGAATAAAATTATTAAAAATTTGAGCAAATGAAAACAACTTGGAGGAAAATAGTTGTTTCAATATGACAAAGACCTAATATTCATAATAAGTGTTTTATTCCTACAAATTAAACAGTAAAAAGATAACCTTACATGTAAAAACAGAAACCTTGAAAACTTTTAACTTCACAAAGAAATCTGTACAAAGATGATAAAATTCACAGCAGTAATTGTTAGGGGAAGAATTAAGACACAAGTTAAATTTTCATCAATGGGTAATAATTATATATAACATAGCAATGTTAACACACATTCAATATCAATATAAAATAATAAAGTATATGTATGTGGGTTGTAGTGAAGAAGATTCTAACATACTGGCAAGGGATAAAGCAGAATATTTTCATAAAAAATTGTGAGGTTATGTACTCATGTAAGTATATAAGCATATATGTACATATGTGTATATTCCTAAACAATTTACTTAGAAATAATGTGGAGAGATAACCATGGAGCAAATTGTTGCAAGTTAACGAGCTAGAAGATAAAAAAATATATCATAATGCCTAAATGTGGCAAAACCAGGAAAATGAAAATTTTCCATATACATGTTTTCATGAACATTTTTTCCCTTAAGCCGTTTGTGGCCTCCATATTGTGTTTCCTTTCCTCCAGTGGTATCATTCACAATCCATGTTCCTTCTGCCTTTGCATTTTAATCCTTATAAACATATAACTGTATTCATTCTATATATCTCTTTCATTGTTTCTTTTTCTTTGGTTCCTAAGATGACGGCGTGAAAAATTAATCAGATTCCAACGTATCAGTTTTTTTTAATCCAAAACTGTTTTCTTTGATTCACAGTGACAGTTGATATTTTAGCAGCTTGTAGTTGATGAATGAAAAGCTAATTTTGATGATTTAGGAAGAGAATCAAAGCACAATTCCCCAAGTTTTTGAAGAAATTAATTAGGTGACAGTGTGTGAAAATAAAAAAATAATTGTTATGCTTTTTCTCATGCTTCAAAGCTGGAGATAATGTAGGTTAGAGTTTTTTTGCTTAAATTTTGGTAGGTAAAAAGGCCCTTTAAATGTGTTAGGTACGTTCATTGGCTTATTTCCCATCTATAAAATCTTGAATGATATCCAAATATTTTTAAAAGTAGGCATTTTATTATTTTGTCACTGAAGACTAAACCCTGGATAAAATATGTAGCAGATGACAGCAATTAACAAATTATGAAAAGTGCTTCAGTTACATTCTTTATATAAATATTTGCTTTAATTACATTTTATTAGGTCAATAACATGTATTTTCATTTTAATATTAAGATAAATTCCACAACCTATGTTCCATAGCAGGGAACGTGCCTTGAAGCAATTTTCACTTTTCAATTTCCGGTACACATGACAAAATTTAAACATACAGTGACCTTTTCCTGGTGGAAGCTTAAGCTTCAGCAGCTTAAGCACTGCTCAGGAATTACCTTTTAGCATAAAATTCCAGTCAAAGTTTAGATTATGCTGGAAAAAAAATCGATATCCTAAATTCCATTTCCCTCTTCCCTTCTTGTGGCCTGATTTCTTTTTTAAAAAATTCATTCATGGGCTTCCCTGGTGGCGCAGTGGTTGGGGGTCCGCCTGCCGATACGGGGGGCGCGGGTTCGTGCCCGGGTCCGGTGGGATCCCGCGTGCCGCGGAGCGGCTGGGCCCGTGGGCCATGGCCGCTGGGCCTGCGCGTCCGGAGCCTGTGCTCCGTGGGTGGACAGGCCGCGGCAGTGGGAGGCCCACGTACCGAAAAAAAAAAAAAAAAAATTCATTCAGCAGACCCATCTGGATTCTATGTTTGGGAACCTTCAGCAATTGATCTCAGTGTTTTCTTGAGAAGCTCATCCTTAAGAATCAAACAATTTACACATATTCTATCACTGATTTTTTTTAACACTTGAAAAACTGCTTTAATAAGTGATTTCTGACAATCAACAAAAATCTTCATTTATAGATTTTATGGCAAAATTTCTCAGTTAAGAAAGTACCATTGGGTTGATGGAAAGGGTCTGAAAAACTCATTTATTTTTAATTCTTGGTGAAACATGTTGCTTTTTTTCTGATTATTTTGTTTACTCCTGAACAGAATTAGGATTAAAATTTTCTGCTAATTTCTAAGATTCTTTTACAGGAATTTAAATACTGTTTATTTGACAGCAATAGACTATGACTGAAAATGAATTCATAACACTAAAATGTATATTTAAACCATATATATAAATATATACATATATATATGTTTTTGTTTTCAAAGGAAAAAAGGTAAAAGGCAGACTGGTACTAATGAAACAGCCCTTCTGGGACTGGCAGCAGGATTAGAAAAAGGAGGATTAGAAAGCGAATATATTTCTTTACAGAATACATTTATGAATTTATTTTTTGTTTAATGTGAGTTTATATCAGTAAATATGTATATATACGTACATTTCTAAAATATTTGCTTAGAAAAATGTGGAAAATATAGATGAGTGTTTTCTCATAGCTTTAAAACAAATTTTGTAATTCAGTCATATTTTCACATTTCAAATTTCATCATGCTCTAGATTTGTGAAGGATTTTATAGTTCAGGCAAGATTTATACTTCTCTTAGACATCTCAGTGTTGGGAGCCTCTGCTACTTTGTGAAGAGCCAGGATGCCTGACTTCCCAGGTTTAACTGGTTTTCTTTCCCTCCTCCTTTCCTTCCAGCCTCTTTCATGGAAAGAGCCTCTTTCATAGCTAGTGGTCAGTCTACCTTCTCTCTGTTCCAATCCTGAGGCCCACTCTGGAAATCCTACTTCACTAGCCCCATTCTGTCTTTTCCCCTCTTTTTCTGTTTTGTTTATTTTGTTTAGTGTTTTTGTTTTTTAAACCTTGGACATTGTCCTCATTGGAGATTCATTCTTTTATTGAGCAACTTGGGACATAAATCTCTGTAAGACTGGAACTCTGAGGGTACACACCGTCCCTGAGAGGAGACAGGTTTGCCAATAAATAAAACTCCAGAGACACAGGAGTGACACATGAAAAATGTTATGAGAGTCAGCAGATATGCTCTGGCAGAGAGCCTGAAGAAGCCTCCCAGGGGAGAGATTAAGAAACATTCAGCATGGGCAAGAAAGGGGAAAGAGTACAGCTGGGAAAACAGGCTATTTTTCTCTCTAGGGATCATGGGTGAAACACTAGGCAGTTATAAATAGGTGTGCTTGGGACTTCCCTGGTGGTCCAGTGGTTAAGAATCTGCCATCCAATGCAGGGGACGGGGGTTCGAACCCTGGTTGGGGAAATAAGAGCCCACATGCTGTGGGGCAACTAAGCCCGTGCGCCAAAATTAGTGGGCCTGAGTGCCTCCACTAGAGAGCCTGCGTGCTGCAACAAAAGATCCCACATGCCTCAACTAAGACCCAACACAGCCAAAAAAAAAAAAAAAAAGAAAGGTGTGCTTTGTTTGGATAATACACTTGATGAAGATTGCTTTCAGTATAAGATACTAGAGAAAAGTAGAGGAAAATAAGAGTGGAGAATCTGGGGAGAGTGGGAAGCATTTTGTATATACTCTTTTCTGGGTAATTTCACCTCCTCCCTATACCTTCCAGGGTCATCTTTATGTAAATGATCAGCATTTCCATGTCAGACACTTCTTGACCTCTTGTTCTCAGTTCCAGTTTTCCCTGTTTCCTATTTTCATTCTAATTCTGCCAGTAATTAGCTGTATAAGAGACAATTTAGTTAATATTGTATACCTTGGTTTCCTTGTCTGAAAAATGGTAATTACCCCTCATACATGTTATGAAAATTGAGTTCATAGATGTAAGTGCTTAAACAGAGTTTAATATGTGGTGTTAAACAAATGATAGATGTTGTTATTATTTATCAAGCATCAGCATATGATATTTCACTCATCTCTAATGTGGTAGTGACCTCTTTCAATGCATGGATTATATCTATATCATTCACAGGTTTTAATATAAAAACTAGGCCAAAATAGAGATTTGATGAATGATTGGTAGCTTTAATTTATGTTAATTAAGCTTATTAGTTTCATTTTCACTACGTGACATTTTTCGTGTTGCTTTTCAGCATTTTATTCATGTTTATGATTTCCTTGGACTACATTACTATAAATATTTAAAGAAATGTAAAGAAATGAATATCATGGATTTCACATTGTTTTAATTTTCTTGCACTTAGCAAAATGTTTCAGCAAACTGTTTTCTGTATAAGGTAACATATCAATGTCAGAAAGGGAATTACTTTGGGTGATTTACCACCTATACCTAGGAATGCTCTGGTAGCCCTGGGCCAACACTGAAGGTAATGTGATGCTGTATAGTCAATTCGTGAGCTAGAGCAGTGTTTGAGTTTATATCTCTGATATATAGGGATGACATACTTTCCCTAATTATTTCTAGAATAATCTCTTTTTCCTTCAAAAGTGGTTTCCAAAGCTGGGTGCACATTAGAATCACCTGGGGAGCTTTCAAATTAAGACTGGGGGAGGGGTCGCTATTAGTAGGTTTTAAAAGCTCTGTAGGTGATCCTAGTTTCAGTCAGGTCTGAGAATCACTGCACTACACACACCTGTATCCTCTCCTCTTAACCCCTAATGCAACACACCTGTGCAGTTACGCAGTTGCCCTGGGAACTCCACGAAGTGCTTAAATAGGCCCCGCAGGAAATAAATTCCAAGAAGGAGACGTTTTTCCTCCACACTGCTCGTCGATTCCAGGCTGTAACTGCGACTCCTCCCTGGGTCTCCAGACTGCCGGCCTGCCTTGCGGATTTCAGACTTATCAGCCCTACGATAGCGTGAGTCAGTTATTTAAAATAAATTTCTCTCTCAGATATCATATTGGTTCTGTTTCTCTAGAGAAGCTGACGAAGCTTTAGTCGGACACAGGCTTTATCTTTAAACCTTAGTGCCCAACTTACAGGTGGGCAAACTAAAGCCTGGAAAGATTAAATATCTTGTCCAGATCTCTCAACTAATGAAATACTGTGAGTTGTCTAAACTGTCTGGAGACAGAGTTTTGTTCATAGCCCTTTATGGCCAGTGAGAACATTTGGGAAGCATTGTGTGATATGGTACAAATTTAAAATGAAATAGACTTGTAGTGTTTTGAAGATATGATTAAAGGTGGTGTGCTCTCCAGTGCTCAAACCCACCACTGGGTTTGAATTTACCCCAGTGACTTGTTTAGAGGAGCTGACCCTTCAATGTATCCTTCTTCTTGATAGAAAACACTGCAGTGTCTTTATTTTGATGACAACACATTCATTACCACTATTTCCATCTTTTAAACTGTGAAAAACCCAAGGGTTGGGATAATAAGGATTAAAATAAAAGAAAACGCTTAAATAGAAAGGACGACCTCAGAACTAGTGGGCTTTACACAAGCACAGTTTCTCTCAATATGTGCTTGATTATATAATTTTTGCCCCAACTTGCTGTGTTAGGCCATTTTTACAGCTTTTGAACCAACATCTTCAAAGTAGCCTTGTGTTTAGCTGCCTTGTGGAGTAGAGTTGTTAATTACCTCATTCACATACCTATGCTATGCACCGGTGAGCCCTAAAATCCCCCAGGTGGACCCAGGCCATCTTTTTTGCCATCTGTTACTCAGGTGCTCTGGGGCACTTATCTCTCTCCTTTTCCTCAATATTTTCCCCATTGTTCTCATTCAGAATGGCATTTACATTTTTATTAAACTGCAAAATAACAATAAAAACCTAAACAGCCCTTCAGAGGAAAGCATGCTTAATCATAACAGTATTGTACAATCTTTATTCATCCTTATGAGGTTCCTCAGCATCATTGTTTTGGTGTTTGTTTATAAATGCCTACTTGCTTTGTAGTTAATTATAAAGCTATGAGAGTCTCCTGGTTGACGCTGTTGACTGCAAGCTCATTCCCAGTTCCTTTCTTTAAAACTTAAAAAAAAAAATTGCTGCCTCTATTAAAAATGAGTTGATGAAGTGAGGGGTGACATAAGGATTACAATATTTATATTCTGGTCTTTGACTTATTATGGATTTTTGAATGAGTTGAAAATATATTTGTATACTCAAGCAATGGCTCTCACATTTTTCTATGTATTTCTTCTGGGAACAATGATGTTTAAACAATGCAACATTGATTGATCCAGTCTTCAACAGAATCTTCTATTTATGTCCCAGTTCTCCCACTCTTCCCCTCCCCAGATAGGCCAGAATACATATTATTGGGGAATAAAATATCTACAGGATGATAAACATTATGGTGGATTTCCTATCAGTGTAACTCTACTCTAGTACATGAAGTTAAGTCTGAGTAACTTGCTTTGTTCACATTTGTTCTAGAAAATTGGGCTGATCTCATTCAGTCTAAAATGATTGAATTGTAGTTGATGTCATTGCCAGTTTTCTGGTTTTTGGCTTTTTGCTGCTGGGTCCTGATGCTTCTGTTTGATTTTCAACTGTATTTGCCCACTCGTTTGCTCATGTTTGCTCACATGCAGACAGATGAAGGTAGCAACTGTGCACAGTGAGGATTTTGCCTCAGATCAACACATACTCCATAAAACATCCATACACAACCAGAAAAGGATAGTCATCTGTATATTTCTCTTAATTTAAACCAACTCATCTTGAAAAGAAATACAGACTTTGTATCACTTGTGATTCTAGAAATATTATGGATTTAGTATATTCTGTATTCCTTGCACTTACGACAGTTGGCAAACTTGGCAACCTTCAAGGCTTATTAAATTTGTTGAAGCCTAAGGAAAAGAACAAATATATTGATGAAACTAGACTTTGTAGTGATCACAGGAGATTGCAAATGTAATTGAGCCTCACCTAATGAAAAAAAGTAATGCTGGAGTTAAGATTGAACAGGTGTAATACATTTAGCAGCCTGGTTTTCGCAAGCAGTTTTAACCTCATGGTGTTAGGTACATTTCCTTTGGTTGCATACTGGTTACCAACCTGAGATGACAATATTACTTATTGAAACCAGTTATGAATGCTTTAAAGCAGCAATGGGAATACTGACACTCTGTGCTGTATGTGGAAGAACTTCTAAATGTTCCTGACCTGTAAAAATTCTTTTACTCTACCTTTAAATTGTTACTTTCTAGAATGAATGAGTGACGTTTCCATTTTTACTTGCCCATTGCATATGTGTGATGTGTCATAGGAAAAATACCAAAGGACCTGTGGTTTGTGGGCTAGTGACCTCCTTGAAGTAAGAGCTGAGTGTGAGTTATATCCTAGTTCTGGCATAAAAATGAGCACATCCTAAGAATATGAACACATATATCACAAATTCTATATGTCAGTTACTTTTGGAAATATATAAAACTAACAACATATTTTATGTCCATGAAAATTCATTATATTCATCAAGTCTTTAATTAGTAAAGTGGTTCTACTTGTGGTAGTGAATCTATGTTGAGATCAATATATATTTATCTTTGTCTCATAGATTTAATAAAAAGAGCAATGTCTTCTTTACAGACATAACAATGGTCGTCTTGGCCATTAATGAGTGTGATTGAATTTTCTAAACTTGGCAGTGGCATAGTGATGTTTCCATGGTAAGAGGATGACTACTTCATTAGACACAGCAATTTCACCTGAGATGATGGATTCAGAATATGGTATTTTTGGCAAGGTCTGTTTCTGTTATGTGCAGAAGTGAGAATTAAATTATACTGAAAAATAAGTCCTAGGAGTCTTTGAAACTATGAGTGCTCTGTTATATTAGAAATCATAAAAACTTGGTTATTGTTACCTTGAATGTCCTATAAAGTAAATAAGCAACTGAAAATTTTATATTTGGGGTATTTCATCAGAGATACCTCTGTATGAATGTTAATTATATATGACTTTAAAATAAGCCCCAGAAGAATAAAAGAAAGAATAAAATCAACATTATGTGCTTCCTGATGACATATATTAAGAAATATACAGTACAACCTATAAAATAGTCTTTCTAAAAGAATTAAATTTAATCAAGTTCCTGGATCTCACCATAAAGGATTATAGTACTAAAATAATTTGATGTGGAAGCTTTCTTGGCTAAAATAGAGTAATGGGAGCTAGATTTACCTTCCCGCCTGAAACGGTTAGGTTATTTCCCTGAGAGTTACTATAGTGGTACAGGGAAGAGCAACCCAGGCACAGCTGTGCAGACTCCCTGGGTTGAGGAAGTTGATGCTGAGGGGAGGAGGAGAGCCTAAGGAAGCTAAGGTAGAGAGATTTCATAGGGCAGAGTACTGAAGAAAAGACAGCTACACAGAGAACTCCAGGGATCTTGGGAGAGTTACCTCAAGTATCCACCTGAGTATTGGTCAGTGTGTATATCTGAGGAAACTATCTGAAGCTGAGAACAAATAATCCAAAAGATTAGAGATAATAGTGCCTGGTGCTCACACTGTGCTGAGGATGGTGACTTTTCATATCCACTAGAGCAGCAACCTTATAGGGAAGGCGCTTGCCTCAGCTGTGGGAAATAATTGAACCTAGATAAGCATTGCATGGGACCTATCTATGTAATTTTAATGTGAAGTCCTGAAAATATTGAAATTGTTTATTTTAAATTGCTCCCATATTTCTAGTCTTGCTTTGCTCCAGTCTCCTCATTTCAACCTTGCTCACAAATCACAGATGAGATAATGACACTTTTTAGTTAAAACTATTCAAATGGTCCTCATTTTTCTCCAGAGAAAATTCAAACTACATACAAAGTTTAGGAAGTCAGTGGCTGGCCTGTGCTTAACTTTCCAGTCCCATCTCTTTCCTATCACATCATGTATTGTAAATGATTTCACGTAAGCAGGAGGAAACCATACTCAGATTTAGCCAAGGATTGAGACCTTTATAGAAATGGAATAGCTACATAAATTGGGGTCCACATATAGTGGAGATTTTACAAGGTTTTTCCTTGCCTCCAAATTCTGATAGGGTACTTAGCTACTAACTTCCCTTTCTATTCATGTGGGGTCCACTTTGAATTAAGAATGAAAACCAATTATTGCCTTAACGTCACTCTGTTGTACTTAGGTTTGCATCATCATTCCATAAGAGCTTAAAATAATGATCTCTTGTACTTCTACTTATCTGGTTCTTAAACCAAACTTGGCACCAACAACTCTGCATCCTTATCCTGCAAAAGAAAGCAGAATCACTGCGTAGCTGTTCTTCAAAAACATGTCTGCATCCAAAGTTACAGTCCACATTGCCCTCAGTACTGTATTGCATGTTTTTATAGTTAAAAACTTTTGGAAGACAGCTATTTTACATACTATACTTTTAGTCTTTTACTTTTTTCATCTTCTAGTCTTACTAGTCTTTTACCATACTATCTACCTAGCAATTGTAGATAGCATTGTCTGTGATTTAGCAATTAGCATTTTACTAAATATTTGATTCATGAATGACGTTTCCTGCAAAGGAACTTTTTTCTTCCTGTTCATTTTGTTCCTTATCTTTTGATTACTTCTGATTCTTGGCTTATTGATTTTACTCTTTAGGGATCTTAGTCTTGTATTTACCTTATTCTTCCCTAGAAATGCCATCTTTATAGTTTAGGATCTGAATCCTGAGATGTTATAGACACTAGGATTTCTGAATTATCTGCTCCCAATAGGACACTAATTATATTGAATGAGGCCTTAGCCTATTTTTAAGACCATGCCATAAGTTCATATTTTCCTCTAAAACAAATTTAAATGCTATCAAGTGGGATCATAAGATTATTTATAAACATTTTATAGATAAGGAAAGTTAATTGTCTTTTTCAAAATCCAGTGACTTGTTTGCGGAAGAAACAAGCTTAGGTAAACCCTTTCATTGTGCCATTATTATATGTTCTTGTATTTAGTTCATGAGCAGAACATAGGAGCATGGATTCAATAAGATTTTATTGAGTTCTGGGTATGTTATATTTGAAAGTGAAGATATTCAGAGATTAATGATAATACATTTGGGATTTGTGATCAAGCCACACAAAAGCTTACCTTATATATAATTCCTTTAAAACAAGTGAATGTTGGAAAATACATATGGAAAACTCAATTTGGTTATTAGATCACTAGTAATCTAGTAAACCTGTTTTTTAGTATCTAAAAAGCATAAGAGATTTCTGTCTCCTAAATAATCTAAGAAAGTAGTTTTTAAGTGATTAATATAGAGACATATATAGTGACATTTGATGCATAGACTCAAATGTCATTTTTCCTTTGATTATGATTTATGGGAAATAATTTGAATGACTAAGAGATTAACTTCAAAGTAGTTGAATGATGTTCTTCAGTGTGTCAATTATCTTTATCAAAATAATGATAGCAGCAAATCACGAAGACCATCTTTGTGACAGCTTAATAACTAGGATGGCCTAGCACTCAAAAGTTACTTTGTTTTTCTCTTTTTCTATAACTGAATAGGTACAACCGAGATTATCTTAATGAAAGTAGCTGGCAAATAGAATAATGAACACTGTTCATATTTAAGGACTCTAAAGTACTTTGACACCTCTGTACTATACCCATGGGTCCCTTCCAAGTCCTGAGAGATGCCCCAGCAATGCCTTCACATAAGCACATGTTCGTATTTTAAATCTGTAACATAATACTATGTCTTTTCTCATTTAAATAATCACTTTGATACCCAAATTTGTTTTTATAAGTTTATAGTCTTTTACACCCTCCCCCAAAACTGAGGATCCTTTAGCATCTCCAAACCTGAATTTACCTGATTGTGTATATGAATTGTGTGGCAAACATTGCTATTTAGCTGTGTAATATCTCTTCCTCCCTTCTTACTAGCAGAACATGGATTTTGTTTGGGAATGAAATAAATTTTGTTAAATCTACATTGTGCCCCTCATTGCTATTACAGATAGATAGGTAACAAAAGTTGAGCTCAAAACCCAAGGGAAGTTTTCTGTGGATCCTGGGTAATCAAAATGAAAAATCAACTTCTGTCTTGTTTCTTATTCTTGCCTAGCAGTAGGAGGCAGTAGATAAAACAGATGTTTTCTTACAAGGAGACAACTATGAGATTGAAAATCTCATACTAAGCAAAGTCATAGGGATAAGGAACATCAATGAGCCAATACACCTATACTGTTTCTCTCCAGGCTTTTTATTAAGTGAATAAATAAATGTCCATTTGGGTAAGCCAGTATAGTTGGGTTTCTGTTAAACACAGTGCAATGCAAGACCAATCTATTACAAACTGCTCTTTAACCTTTGGTTTCTCTGTTTTGCAACTTTCAGTTTTCCCATGACTTGATAGTGTCAGTCTAGTGCAGGGATTTCAGTGGCCCCAAATCAAGCAAGCTTATGTTAATTGAATGCAGAATGTAATCACAAGGTAAATACAGAATTTTGCTCCTGCCCCCTTACTACCTTGAAAGGAAAATGTTTTGACTTTATAAAATAATGTAACTTACTGGCTGGCCTCTTTGCCTATGAAATATTAAATATTCAATGTTAAGGTTATAACCCAAATTTACTGTAACATCAGCTAGGTTACACAGGGCAGATAAATTGGACAAGGACCATAGCATTTGGTTCAAATATTTGACCCTGGGACGCTTTAACAGTGAGCGTAGGAGTGCTACGCTGGATATTTAAATTATGGATATTTAAAATTATGGTTGGATATTTAAAATTATGCCCCATTACTGAAACTGTAGAAAACTGAAATTCAAAAGGAATGAATGTTAGTTAGTGCCATGTAAGTTAGCTCCATATATATTGCCATGGCTGTGTTTTTTGCAATTATTAGATTTAATTCTTAATTTTACACATGTGTGAATAGAATCCATTTTAGGCTGGGAAGGAAAGATTCCTAAAGCCAAATATTTCTTCTCTCACTGTATTAATACTGATAAATGTTAACATATTTGGTAAACACTGGCAAACTGAGCAAAGGCTCAACTATGATGAAGTTATCAACTTGGTACATGTTATAAAGACAATCAAATTCTGAAGAGAAAGATCTGAGAGACACAGCTAAGAAGTTGTGACTCAGTTTCCATAAATACCTTGACACGTATCAATTGATGGATGAAATCTAGCAAAGTGTAATGAAAAATATTGAAACCAGCACTTGAGTTAAAATAACAAGCCCAGTGATAATGACAGAAAATCAACATCAGTCAAAAAAAAAAAAATCAGTTGAACAACACCATCTAAATATGTAAATACACATAAAATTCCAAGCCATTACAATTTGGAGACCTTGTGAGTTAAAAACAGAACATAGGGAAAACACTTGGAGACTTGGTTGGTTGCTAGCTCTGTTTGACTCGTCAGTGTGAGGACTGTGATTTAAAAAACAAAAAATGTGCTCTAAGGCTGATTTAATAAAGAACAAGGGGAAGTTCAGAGTTATTCTCTAATCCAATCGGGTGGTCTCAAAGTTCATTTTGCCAGATCATCAGCCTCAGTAAAATCTGGGAAATTACTACAAATATAAATTTTTGCCACTACCTCCTCTCCCTGCCTACCAGGGAATCAGAATCACTGTGGGTGGGGCCCAGCCATCTTCAGTTAACAAAAGCCCTCCAGGTGATTCCTTTTTTAAATTTTATCATTATTTTTAATAGATCTTTATTGGAGGATAATTGCGTCACAATACTGTGTTAGTTTCTGTTGTACAACAAAATGAATCAGCTATATGTATACATATATCCCCATATCCCCTCCCTCTTGAGCCTCCCTCCCACCCTCCCTATCCCACCCCTCTTGGCTGTCGCAGAGCACCAAGCTGATCTCCCTGTGCTATGCTGCTGCTTCCCATTAGCTAAGTATTTTTACATTTGGTAGTGTATATATGTCGATGCTACTCTCACTTCACCCCAGCTTCCCCCTCCCCCACACCATGTCCTCAAGTCCATTCTCTATGTCTTTATTTCTGCCCTGCCACTGGGTTCATCAGTACCATTTTTTTTAGATTCCATATATATGCCTTAGCATACAGTATTTGTTTTTCTCTTTCTGACTTACTTCACTCTGTATGGCAGACTGTAGGTCCATCCACCTCACTACAAATAACTCAGTAGCATTTCTTTTTATGGCTGAGTAATATTCCACTATATACATGTGCCACATCTTCTTATCCATTCATCTGTCAGTGGACACTTAGGTTGCTTCCATGTCCTGGCTATTGTAAATAGTGCTGCAGTGAACATTGGGGTGCATGTCTCTGTTTGATTTATTATTTTCTCAGGGTATATGCCCAAGGATTGCTGGGTCATATGGTAGTTCCATTTTTAGTTTCTTAAGGAACCTCCATACTGTTCTCCAGTGGCTGTATCAATTTACATTCCCACCAGCAGTACAAGAGGGTTTCCTTTTCTCCACACCCTCTCCAGCATTTATTGTTTGTAGATTTTCTGATGATGGCCATTCTGACTGGTGTGAGGTGATACCTCCTTGTAGTTTTGATTTGCATTTCTTTAATGATTAGTGATGTTGACCATCTTTTCATGTGCCTTTTGGCCATCTGTATGTCTTCTTTGGTGAAATGTCTATTTAGGTCTTCCACCCGTGTTTTAATTGGATTGTTTGTTTTTTTGATATTGAGCTCCATGAGCTGTTTGTATATTTTGGAGATTAACCGTTTGTCCATTGTTTCATTTGCAAATATAAGGAGGCAAAAGACCTGTACTCAGAAAACTGTAAGACACTGAAAGAAAGCAGAGATGACATAAACAGATGGAGAGATATATCATGTTCTTGGATTACAAGAATCAACATTGTGAAAATGACTATACTACCCAAAGCAATCTACAGATCCAATGCAATCCCTATCAAACTACCAATGACATTTTTCACAGAACTAGAACAAAAAAATTTTACAATTTGTATGGAAACACAAAAGACCCCGAATAGCCGGAGCAATCTTGAGAAAGAAAATCGGAGCTGGAGGAATCAGGCTCCCTGACTTCTGACTATAATACAAACTATACTACAGTAATCAAGACAGTATGGTACTGGCCTCCAGGTGATTCTGATACATACTGAAGATTGAGAATCACTGCTGTGCTCCATATTTTTCAGTAAATGAGTACATTGGGGTACGTGGTCCTAGCAGAGTATGTTCATGGGATAGAACGAGTCACTGGAAAAAAAAAATTTAGCCTGGGAAATTTATAAATTTCACACACACATTTTATGATTTTTTCACAGAAAACACCACCACAAGAAGCACCTTTTAACTCAACATAAGGAGATCTTTCAAGATCTTTCAATTGATGAGAGGCAACTCTTAAATTTTAGAGTACATAAAATCCACTTACAGAACTTTTTAATAATCCTAGGGAAGGTTCTACCAACCAACATTTTTCTAAGTACCAAAGTTGTTTCAGAATCAGGTGATTTCCTAGGGATCCTTTGAGAAATAACTAACTGCGGGGGTGACAAAGTTACAGGGGTTTTTATGAGAAGTGGGGCATTAAGCCTTGTCTCTAAAATCCACTGCTATGTTAAGGTGTCATGACTATGTGGAACTAAGATTTCATGTAGTTGAATGTAGGTAACATTTAAGTGTTGATCAAGTCAATCAAAATAGCAGGTTTGCAGAGCTGATGAGTAACAAACTTTCTTAACTGATTGGAGTTTTGGACTGATTTGTCCAGGTGTCAAACAGGCACAAACCTGGTCTTTAAAAACTGCAGTTTTTCCTTGAATCTGGTTGTTCAAGGAAGATACAAGGAAGTCCCTAGCATTTAGAGCAATATGTCTTAGGTTCAAGTTCTGACCATGCTTCTTATTACCACTGTGATTTTGGGAAAGTAAGCTTTGGATTTTTCTACTTTATTGACTCAGCATCAGGCATTGAATAATATCTACATTATTGTAATGGTAGCAATTCCTGGAAAAATCCTTCTTTGCAAAGTTCTAGACTATCCAAGAAACTGCATTTTTAAGGTAAAAATCTTCCCTTGTTAAGCCTCTGATTTTCCCTAAATTAGGCAATGTTGGTGATGATATGACATGTTACAGTGTAAGTAATTTGAATTTAGGGATTCAAGACACATTTGACTTAAGACTAGTAATATTTTGAAAGGGAATGATAGGATAGCTGGGTTGACTCAGCATGTGCAGTCTAGCTTGGGAAGGTCTGATCTTTCTGTAAGAATCATAATGAAACCCACTAGGCTTGTAGACAGAAGGTATCAACCCTCAGGACTATCCTGGTATCAGGTCATTCACCCTACTGATGGTACTTTTGTTTTTGATACCTGTTGGAACTTGCTAAATTCATTGCTGTCTCTCTCCTTATGACATAAGAAAGGCCTGACCTTTCTTGGAGAGCTGGGGCAGTCTCCAGAGAAAAATAAGTGGAAGATTTTAATTCTAAAAACTCCATGACTTTTCTGATAACTGTCTCCTAGTGAAACGTGCTGATGTTTTGAATCAAAAAAAAATCTTTTCAAATGTATCACACTTGGACATTAAGCGTACATGATTGAAGAGTACATGATTGAGTACACACACACAAATACATATGTATACATATATACGTATAAAACATTATGGATTATTACTGGTTATGTTTAGTTGTATATTAATGCAGATAAGCACAGGTTACTTCAACAGGTTATTAAATTTTAGTTGATTAATTTAACTGACACCAAGCATGGGATAGTTATTGATTCCTAGTTTATTTAAAAATCTTGTATTGTTCCGAGTAAATAGCTTCAGTTTTATCTAACTATATTGACAATGTTTGCTTTTCATAGGATATCTAAGTGTGAATACCCCCCACCCTCACACCCAACCCCTCTTTGAATAGCAGTGTGTGATATGCCTTTTCATGTCTCTTTTATTATCACATTATGTTCGTATATTTCTGGATTTTGGTTTCCAAAAGTGTATTAAAAAGACTTTTCCACAATCTGGTTTTTTAGTCTTTACCAGAGATCCACTTAAGCCCAGTAGCATGAGTAATTTGTAATTCCATTCAGAAAAATTACCATTCTTGTATTTTGCTGACCAAGAATGATAAAGCCTCAAGTGCTAATTACCAATGTACTTCTCAGGACTTTCACAAGATGCAGTGTTAATAGAACTAGACTTGACAGCATTATGATCAGCGGTTTCAGTTTTTCCTGTAAAATCCAAAACTGAGTTAGGGCCCATTGTGGTCAGAATCAGGCCAAGCTGTCATCCTAAACTCTGCTTAGGCATACCTAAATTTCCTGATCTCTGGTAATTCAGGTCAGTTTCAATGAGAATTTCAAGTAATTCTGTTTACATCTAAAATGTGTTTTTTAAAATACTGTGTGATTGATGTTATGGATTGAAAATATTCAAGAAGGCATTCTTCCAACATATTTAAATTGAATCATTGTTATATTGAGTGGTTCATGCTTCTTCAGGAGGACACGTTCTACCATAAGCACGAGATAAAGAATTGGGGAATTATTTTTTTTGTTGTTATATACACTTCTTTTTTATTGAGGAGATATTCACATATAATCACACATAATTCAAACATAACATAATGATTTTTTATACAATATATATTTTTATTTTTTTAAACATTTTTATTGAAGTATAACTGCTTTACAATGGTGTGTTAGTTTCTACTTTATAACAAAGTGAATCAGCTATAATATACATATATCCCCATATCTCCTCCCTCTTACGTCTCCTTCCCACTCTCCCTATCCCACCCCTCTAGCTGGACACAAAGCACTGTGCTGATCTCCCTGTGCTATGCAGCTGCTTCCCACTAGCTATCTATTTTACATTTGATAGCGTATATATATATCCATGCCACTCTGTTTGTCCCAGCTTACCCTTCACCCTCCCTGTGTCCCCAAGTCCATTCTCTGTCTGGGTCTTTATTCCTATCCTGCCCCTACGTTCTTCAGAACCATTTTTTTTTTCTTTTTTTAGATTCCATATATATGTGTTAGCATACAGTATTGGTTTTTCTCTTTTTGACTTACTTCACTCTGTATGACAGACTCTAGGTCCATCCACCTCACTACAAATAACTCAATTTCATTTCTTTTTATGGCTGAGTAATACTGCATTGTATATATGTGTCACATCTTTATCCATTCATCTGTTGATGGACACTTAGGTTGCTTCCATGTCCTGGCTATTGTAAATAGAGCTGCAGTGAACATTGTGGTACACGTCTCTCTTTGAATTACGGTTTTCTCAGGGTATATGCCCAGTAATGGGACTGCTGGGTTGTATGGTAGTTCTATTTTTAGTATTTTAAGGAACCTTCATACTGTTCTCCATAGTGGCTGTATCAATTTACATTCCCACCAACAGTGCAAGAGGGTTCCCTTCTCTCCACACTCTCTCCAGCATTTGTTTGTAGATTTTCTGATGCCCATTCTGACTGGTGTGAGGTGATACCTCATTGTAGTTTTGATTTGCATTTCTCTAATAATTAGTGATGTTGAGTAGCTTTTTATGTGCTTCTTGGCCATCTATATGTCTTCTTTGGAGGAAAGTCTATTTAGGTCTTCTGCCCATTTTTGGTTTGGGTTTTTTTTTTTAATATTGAGCTCCATGAGCTGTTTATATATTTTGGAGATTAATCCTTTGTCCATTGATTCATTTGCGAATATTTTCTCCCATTCCAAGGGTTGTCTTTTGGTCTTGTTTATGGTTTCCTTTGCTGTCCAAAGCTTTTAAGTTTCATTAGGTCTCATTTGTTTATTTTTATTTTATTTGTTTATTTTTATTTCCATTTCTCTAGGAGGTGGATCAAAAAAGATCTTGCTGTGATTTATGTCAGAGTGTTCTTCCTGTGTTTTCCTGTAAGAGTTTTATAGTGGTGTGGAATTTTGTCAAAAGCTTTTCCTGCATCTGTTGAGATGATCGTATGATTTTTCTCCTTTAGTTTGTTAATATGGTGTATCACATTGATTTTGTGTATATTTGAGTATATTGAGGAATCCTTGCATTCCTGGGGTAAACCCCACTTGATCATGGTGTATGATCCTTTTAATGTGGTGTTCGATTCTGTTTGCTAGTATTGAGGATTTTTGCATCTATGTTCATCAGTGATATTGGCCTGTAGTTTTCTTTTTCTGTGACCTCTTTGTCTGGTTTTGGTATCATGGTAATAGTGGCTTGATAGAATGAGTTTGGGAGTGTTTGGGAGTGTTCCTCCTTCTCCATTTTGGAAGAGTTTGAGAAGGATAGGTGTTAGCTCTTCTCTAAATGTTTGATAGAATGTGCCTGTGAAGCCATGTGGTCCTGGGCTTTTGTTTGTTGGAAGATTATAAATCACAGTTTCAATTTCATTGCTTGTGATTGGTCTATTTATATTTTCTATTTCTTCCTGGTTTAGTCTTTGAAGGTTGTGCTTTTCTAAGAATTTGTCCATTTCTTCCAGGTTGTCCATTTTATTGGCATATGGTTGCTTGTTGTAATCACTCATGATCCTTTGTATTTCTGCAGTGTCAGTTGATACTTCTCCTTTTTCATTTCTAAATCTATTGAGTCTTCTCCCTTTTTACTTGATGAGTCTGGCTAATGGGTTAACAATTTTGTTAATCTTCTCCAAGAACCAGCTTTTAGTTTTATTGATCTTTGCTATTGTTTCCTTTTTTTTCATTTATTTCTGATCTGATCTTTATGATTTCTTTCCTTCTACTAACTTTGGGATTTTTTTTTTTCTCTAATTGCTTTAGTTTTAAGGTTAGGTTGTTTATTTGAGATGTTTCTTGTTTCTTGAGGTAGGATTGTATTGCTAAAAACTTCCCTTTTAGAACTGCTTTTGCTGCATCCCATTGGTTTAGGGTTGTTGTGTTTTCATTGTCATTTGTTTCTAGGTATTTTTTGATTTCCTCTTTGATTTCATCAGTGATCTCTTGGTTATTTAGTAATGTATTGTTTAGACCCCATGTGTTTGTGTTTTTTACGTTTTTTCCCTGTAATTTATTTCTAACCTCATAAGTGTTGTGGTCAGTAAAGATGCTTGATATGATTTCAGTTTTCTTAATTAAGAAAAATTCAGTTTTCTTAAATTTCAGGCTTGGTTTGGGAGAACAAGAAACAAAGTCAGTATACAGTGGAAAACCCAGATCCAGAATTCAGTAAAAGAAAGTGGCCAAGAAAGTGAACAAGGATCAAGAAGGAGGTAGGCATGAGGACTTAAAGGAGCCATGAGGCTTCAATGAGGAGGTTGGCTTTCAGTTATATTTCATGGGTAAAAGTAGCTTCCTATTTGGTTTCTTTTATATTTCCAGGGAAGAAGGTCTTTATGCATGTTTAGGTGTCATGTCAAAACACTGCAGCAAGGAACCTTCTTTTTTTTTTGAACCTTCTTTTTTTAATGTCTACTTTTCAAATCATAAGATGTTAATACTGTGAGAGTGCATCTAATCCATTTATCCATTGGCTGATCTCATATTTTCATGTGAGATGTCCCAACAATCACCTTTACAGAACGCAGAGACTGGAAAAGCAAATTGAAGGCCTAGTACTAAATACTTTATATGCGATAATATATCAGCTAGTTTAACCCCTAAACAACTCTACAGCTCTAGGTGATAATATCTTTCTTTCTTTCTTTTGCATGGAAATGGCCATGTGTAAAGGCACTTAATTTATTTATATTTATTGGTATTTGTATAGTTTCTTGAATCTAACTATAAATTCAACAAATGCAGAGATAGTGGTTTAAATTTCTTGGGGTCTCTGCCCATTGCCTACCATTACTGTTCTATATTCCAAGGCCCCTCCTGGGTGAGTCCCCCTATGAGTTTGATATTTTTGAAAATGCACAGTCCTTGAGTAGGGATGCATTTGGGGATATCAAGGTTGATTATATGACCCCCTTCTTTATCCCCAAGGTTTCTCACTTCTCTATTTCAATAGCAAACTGAGTCACAATGCACAAATGCTAGTTCTTGTGGCTATATACAATTAACAAGATGCCAATGGGAAAGTTTTGTTTGTTGGGGTTTTTTGTTTGGTTTTATTTTTTAAGTCCATATCTGTGTGTCAAACTCAGAAGTTAAGAATTTTGAATGCAGTATTTCAGATTCTGCATTATATATCACAAAGGGACATGATATATTGATATGAAAAATGCATTTCAATTATTTTCTGAACAGAAGAATAAATTATTCACTATTAAATTATTCAACTGTACACTTGGTGTCAGGTTAAGAAAAACTGAAATCAAGATTTCTTTAAAAAAAAAAGGGATGTAGTTGGTTATTACAAGAAACCTCCCTAGGTGAATTCAGGATGGGATAAATACCCTAACCTTGGCCCGCATATGCTCTATGAGGTCCTGTTTTGCATTTTCCTGAGTTAGTTTCTGGCTATGGGTTAAGGTTGACATGCAGGGCAACCAAGTAGCTAATTAGGTTTACTTTAGAGACAACCTAACACAATGCTGAGTTATGCTCCAGTCTTTGGGTTTTAAGAGTGACGCATAAAATGCAGTTCCAAAGGTACCTGAAATAGGCATGTAATCATTTTTCAAACCTTATCCTCTTTCAAGAACACTCTTGAATATATCTGTCTAAATCAGTGTTATGTCTAATACTAGAGTATGCAGTAATGGAAAGACAAGAATCATCTCCTCATCCATAATACAAATGTTTCTTAAAATGCTGTGTAGCAATAATATTTTAATATATTTTCTCACACCTCATACAACTTTACAGATAAAACCTTATTCTTAGATACCTAAGAATGTGTTGTGGTATCTTCCCTTTTTTGAACATAGGAATAGAGACATATCTGGGAAGACAGAGCTTAAGCTGTATAATTCTAAGTGTTCAGAACCAACCAGATAACCATTAAACATAGATACATAGGTAGCTATATACATGCATGTAATTTTTGTTTGCATTTTCACATAGTGTAAGTATGTTGACTCAGCAGCAGCGTTAGAAATAAGATAGATTTTCTGTCACAATCATTTTGAACAAAGCAACTTATGTTTAGTCTCAGATCCTTGATAATACTGTACATGATTCACACTTTTACTAAGGAGTCCACTTTTACAGCATATGGTCAGATATTTATGTGCCACAGTATAAGCACAAACTGTTTTCTTTTAGAGGCAGAGGGGATCGGAAGCGACACTTAGGCCAGGGCAGTATAGCATAATAAAACACATATGAGCTCTGGATTCAGAAAATCTGTATTTGAATGTCACTCATGTTGATTCCTATTAGCTGTATGGCCTGTCATGTCACTTTCTCCGCCATCTCCTTTGCAAGACTCAATTTAAACGTTAGAAATAGCTTATGTAGCAGGTTTGGGATCATACCAGGTACATAGTAGATGCCCCTTATTCCATCTACCTTTTTCGTTAAAATATTTTCACTATTCTTTTTGATGTTTTAGAGACCTAGAACAGTTGTGTGCCAGAGGAATTGGGGGGGATGTGTGGGATGGATTTGCCTGTTTGTGGGAACCAGTCTTTCAGTGTTAAGATTGATAAAGCTTACACAAGGCAAAAATAGGTTGCTCAGTAAAGTATATACCTTAGCAAACAACCAAGAAAACACCTGTACTTGAAAAGAAAACCTTGAAGTGTAAATCTGTACTCTTCCTGAAGGAGCATATCAAGACTTGTATCTATACAATAATAAGTAATTACTGAAAATTCTAGTAACATTGAATAGTTGACTAATTTGAAGAAGACAATCCCAGAATATTTGGTGTCTTAGATTATTCTCATTAAGCTCCAAAAGAGTTCTGGCTGCTCGGCTCCTGTAGATAGGTGCCCAAGAGGGCTTGACTGAGCTGAAGTTTAACTATTAGTTACCTCCTGCCGACTTCATGGCTGTCGCCACTCAGCAGGGGCCTGCAGGCTGTTTCTAATTTTGCTCCACTTGTTGTCTTAAACCATCTCCTGAGATTGCATGTGAATTGTTACCCAAAGTGACAGTGCCTCTCATCACTGACGATTTTTTTATTCCTTCAGACTGAGAATGATAACCTTTTCCCCTGTATAAATGAGCCTGAGAAGTAATTCTATTTTATGATGGCATTGAGCTGAGCTGTCCATTCATTCCCAGATTGTCTCAAGTTTCATTCCTGTAGGGAGATGAACTTCCTTAGTTTCTGGCGGCCTAACTAGATTTTCCAGATTACATTCGACGGCATTACCTACATTATGCATTTAGCTTGATAATATGGAGCTCTATTGTATATCCCCTTAGCTTCCTAAAAGGGACAGAAAACATTTCTACATAAGAAAACGTTAAAATAGAGGAAAATACTTTAAGTCAGTCTGGGCCATGCATGTCTTTTCCGTTTGTTTGTATCTTCCTGGAGTCCTCAAAAATACCTGTGCTCAGAAAGATTGGCTTATTTAGTCAATTCTGTCAATTCTCATCTTTATACTGGGGGCGTGGGGTGACAAAGACTACTGAGAACTTTTCCTGACACAAATACTTACTCCCTTGTAGAAAAAATTGGGGCCAGCAAAATTTATGAACCAAAGTTTAAAATGAGAAGCTTAGAAGACCTAAAATGTTGCCATCAAGTAAGAATAATTAAAAGGATGTATTGATAGTCCTAAGAGGTTTCAATGGTCTTTAAAATTAATACGGAAGTCTATAAAACTTTATTTTTTCTATTGTATATTCTGCATGTAGAATATTTTTACTGGAGCTTTGTCTTCTCCCCATGTCCAGGTTTATATGCAATTTTAGTTTTCTTTAAAAAATTGCATTCCTGTTATTTTGCATATATCTTCCCAACCACCATATTTTTTTTCAAGGAGATTTTCATGGCGTCTTTGTTTTTCCTTTTTCCTTTTGGTAAGCATATGCATTTTGACTGTAAAATGTACATATGCCATTGTACAGTAATGGGGGAGGCTCTGCTGTATTAAATAGAAATGCATTGCCCTTTATTCTCAGGAGTAACCTGGTATAGTTCATTTGTTTCCTTTCTGTGGCATATGCATTGCCATGCAAATTGTTAAATTAGTTTTTTAGCTGCTTGTTATTTTTCTTATATACACTTATACCTTTATTATAGTGATCCATATTGATTTCAACTTCTGTGCATTTCTTTCCCATTCTTTTTATTTCTCCTTTTAGACAGGACAGTCTGACATCTTCAGTATATGTGGATAGACACTGCATTATAGGTGTACTCTTAAGATAAGTTTCATGTGATTTAATATGTTAAACTCTGTACTGCCTTGATTCCTGGAGTAATTTAAAATCAGCATTTGTTTGTAATGCAACCAACATTGTACAGGATAGTAAAGAGAATCCCGAAGTCCTGAAATAATAGGCATTGGTGCCGTCTATATAGTAAACCTGGAGAGAATATGAAGTAAATAGAGGATTGGATTTAAAATAATCTGTTGTAATTGAAATGAGATGATTAGTCAAATTTGTGATTTTTCTTTCCATTTAGAAGTATTTAGAATTACTTTATTCACTCTTAGAATTAATATTTAAGTCATTACTCTGGGTTTATCAATATGATACATATTTTATTATAAATATATTAAGCATATTCATTGATACACACTGGGGTTAAATGTAAAATGTGGGATCTAGAATGTGATTGCATAAGATTATGAAATCAAATCTGGTGAATAAATTAACCATTCTGTTTAATTTCACAACCATTTTTGTGTGTATGTGTGTGTGTGTGTGGTACGCGGACCTCTCACCGTTGTGGCCTCTCCCGTTGCGGAGCACAGGCTCCGGACGCGCAGGCTCAGCGGCCATGGTTCACGGGCCCAGCTGCTCCGCGGCATGTGGGATCCTCATGGACGAGGGCACGAACCCGCGTCCCCTGCATCGGCGGGCGGACTTGTGAGCCCCATTCTTTGATAAATAGGGGATTATTTTGTGGGTACAAACTAGTCATATAACACAAATCTTCCCTGGACATGGAAGAAAAATATTTTCAAAGAATGAATTTGCAACTTGGAAATGCAGAAATCTTGATCCATCTTATATAAGTGAGCAATTCATTACAAAGGTTTATGTTAATATACAGCAAAATATGACTCACTCTCTGATTTTGCTGAGCTTAGTTTTTGTGAAAAAAGCAGCTTGTGTTTGATTACTGATGAGTGAGGATGGTAGGAGCAGCCTAGCCAGATCCTTACATCACCTTTGGAATTATGTATCTTTTTTTTTAATTTTAATTTTTTTAGGTTAAAAACTATATTTTGTTCTTTTTAAATTAAATAGTTGCCTTTAGTTGTATTTTTCTTTTTCCTTGATGTCTTTACTGAGTGTAACAATAATGTGTCTTATAAGAGGGCAAAGTCATAAAGTACTTGGAAGAAAATGTGCAGCCAGTAAGTCACGGGAAAAACGGAGACTGAGTCAAATCAGCGTGAAGCAGTTTCTGATTGCCGCTGTTGATAACGTTAAGGAAAGTTTATTTATGAGGAATTTGTGGAAAAAATGACTTGAGGCAAATTCCTCAAAGTTAATAGGGTCATGGTTGATTTGTAAATCAGTACTTAAAAATCTTATCTGAGGCATTTTCTGTACTTTACACCCCTAAATCTCATTATTCTTTCTCAGCATGAAGTAGGTAGTAACATACCATCTACTGATGCCAAAGTAATCAAAGGTTTTTCCTGCTTTGTTGCTTCATTTTTAAAAGCATTTTTATAGGGCTTCCCTGGTGGCGCAGTGGTTGGGAGTCCGCCTGCCGATGCAGGGGACACGGGTTCGTGCCCCGGTCTGGAAAGATTCCACGTGCCGCAGAGCAGCTGCGCCCGTGAGCCATGGCCGCTGAGCCTGCGTGTCGGGAGCCTGTGCTCCGTAACGGGAGAGGCCATAACAGTGAGAGGCCCGCGTACCGCAAAAAAAACAAACAAAAATTTTTATATAATTTTTAAAGGTTATACTCCATTTACAGTTATTATAAAATATTGGCTATATTTCCTGTTAAACCATTGTCTTTTTTAAAAAATAACTTCTCTCCTTTGCTGAATGTTCTCCTTAAGGAGTTGACCAAGGAAGCAGGTTTACGAATTAGGCATTCTGAGGTATTACTTATCTAACATATCTTGATGCTACTTTCACCCTTGAGGGTAGATTGCCTGTAATAAAATTCTGAAGTGAAAATAATTTTCCCCTCAAATTTTGAAGTCTTTTGTTGTCTCATAGGTGCTTGTTGTGATTCACAAATTTAATTCTTAATGGTTTCTGGCTTTTATACTTTGTATGAAAATCCTTACCAATTTTACCCTTAACAATGCTCTAAGAAGATACGGCATAATTTCTTAGCCATTTTGTTTAATATCATAATTATGTCATTGGTTCATATTATTTATTGCATTTGACACTTAGTTGTTGCCTTTTGAACTGAAATATTACACCTGCAGTTCTAGGAAGTTTCCTTTATTATTTCTTTAATTTTAAGACTTCCATTTATCTTCTATTTTAGTTAGCAGTTGCTATGTAGCTGCTGCATCTTAAACAGCATATTAAAGCAATGCTCATTTTTCTTTTCTCACCTCTCTGCTTTCCTACTGTGGCTTGACTGACTTGATATGGCTTAGCTGAATGGCTCTGCTTTATACTTAACAGGTCTGTGAGTTAGCTACTGTGACTGTGTCTCTGAGTAGCGGGCTAGCTAGGTGTGTTCCTCACACAGCAATGGCAGATAAACAAGCAGGCTTAGAACCAGCACACTTTAATTTCCACCCTATAACAGTGGAAGAGAATTGTACTTTGCCCATGATGAGACCATAGCAAATCTGTGCATGTGGAGGACTAAAGAATCAGGGCCAATAATGCCACCCACCATACTTTGGAAATCATATACATTGGATCTTGTATCTCCTCCTTGATTGTTTACCCCTCCACGCTTTTTCCATTATGCTACATGTTGGGAGATTCCTTTTGCTTTTCTCTTTTAACCCTTCAATTGAGTTTTTCTATCATTTTTTAAAAAAATTCTCAAGAATGCTTTCTTCTGTGAATATTTTATTTTTGTGGGATCTTGTTTTATTTTATGAAATATTTTTGTCTCTGAAAATGTTAATTGTGTGTCTATACATATATATTTTGAGGTATGTGTGTGTAATACATATATTTTTTTGTTACTCTTACTCTTGAACGTGACTATTTCTTCAGGGTTTCTTTTTTCTGTTTCTGTTGGTGTGGATGTTACCTGTCTTTCATGTTAGAGGTCATAAGTATCTTGTGATGGTCATTAATTCATTTGCATTTAAGATTGAAAGAAAAAATGTTAATGTACACCCTACATATAGATATGGTTGCCTGCTGGTGCGTGTCTGGCAGAGATGAATCCTCTAATTTTCTGTTTGCAGGTAAAAGTTGACTACCAGCATTCTAGGTGGTATGGAATGGAAGGAGTGTTTGGCATCCCATTGTTCAACATAAATTCAGTTAAACCTCTTACTTCTAATATGTCCCCTCTGTTGAGTCTAGCAGGCCTCAAGTTCAAGTATTCTCTGATTCAGTTGTTGTTCCAAAAAATAACTTAGATCTTCTCTTAAGGTGGAAGAGGTTAGTTTTATAACAGCTTAGAGTAGATCAAATAATTATGAAGTCCCAAATACAAAGTTGCACTGGACTTTTCCTGTTTTCAGGCCCAGCTCCACATCCTGTAATTTGGAGCATATCACATCTTCATTTGTGAAGTCCTTGGCATTTTAATGTATTTTTAGTACTTATCACAAGAATACAGTCTTATTTCAGCTGTTCTGTAGATTTATTTTTCTGTGTCTATTTTATGTGATTGTGACTTTGGTATATAAGTAGGTACTATTAATATCTCTATTTTATTTTTTTTTAACATTTTTATTGGGGTATAATTGCTTTACATTGGTGTGTTAGTTTCTGCTTTATAACAAAGTGAATGCGTTATACATATACATATGTTCCCATATCTCTTCCCTCTGCATCTCCCTCCCTCCCTCCCACCCTCCCTATCCCACCCCTGTAGGTGGTCACAAAGCACCCAGCTGATCTCCCTGTGCTATGTGGCTGCTTCCCACTAGCTATCTACCTTACGTTTGGTAGTGTATGCATGTCCATGCCTCTCTTTCGCTTTGTCACAGCTCACCTTCTCCCTCCCCATATATCTCTGTTTTAAAGATGAATGAACAGAGATTCAGAAAGGTTGCATAACTTGCCCTTGTGTCTCAAGCAAAGATGAAACTGAGACCTGATTCACATTTCCTTTTCTGGTGATAGAAAGGGATTGAATGTTTTTTTCCTCTGGTTGGGAACTCCCTCCCTTTTACTCACTGTAATTTAGGTAATTCTCCACGGAGGCAGAAAAGAAGCAAGAAAATCAAGGTGTTCAGACACCAGTCTAGAAGCTTAAACAGACTTCTCTGCCTCATTAAGCAAACATTGAGGAAAAATAGAGAAAAAACAAGCCATTGACACCGACATTTCTATGTTCATAATTTCGACATATTTTCCAACTCAGACATTCCAATAGGTGTGATTGCGACTTTAAATATGAATGAAGCTGTCAAAAAAGAAGAGGGAAAAATTAATCTTTTTTTTTTTTACTCACTTTTCTGTCTCCATTAAATGCTATGCATTCTTGCCTATGATACAGCTATAGAATATTGAAATTTTAAACCTCTCCAGCTTAACTATTTTTCCTCTTCATCAGCCATAGGATGGGCATGTGTTTAAACATCATTTGGTATAGATATGAATGTTTTTGAGTATTTTCAACTAAATTTCCAACTGATATGTTATTCAACAGTTTGCCAATTTTAAACAAATTGATAGAAGAGGACTGCCCCATTTAATGTTCAAATCTCCAGCCATATGAGAGACAAATCATGGAAAATATTCAGAACATTTCCATTTTCTTCACGATAACAGTGCTGGATTTTAGATTCCCTCTTTCTGTTTTGGGAAGAGAATCTAATTTCAATAAACTTTGGCAATTTCTGTGTTTTACTTTAACCAAACCAAAGGAAATGTTTTATTTTTTAATTTTACTTGAATTAAATACCAATTAATGATTTTTTATTTCTCTTTCAGTATGTTGACTATATGTGAATGACTGATTCTAGATTTATATTCCACATAAAATATAACTGATTTTAAATTAACAGGCCATCAAAATTAATCAGTTTTTAGAAAACAGGTGAATTTTATTAGCAGCCATGTGTATATGCTTATAAAAATAGAAAAGGCTTTAAAAATTAAAAAAATACTACCACTATCCCATCATTTTCACCAAAATAATTAGTAAATTCTAAAATGTTGATTTCTCTATTTATCCTGGGTTTTCTCTCTTTATGCTGGATTTCATATTACAATAGCAATGCCTTTTTTTTTCCCCTGCTGTGGAATATTAATTCCATACTTCTGCTTCTTAATATTGGGTTAAAGTGTGTTATAAGATTATCATTATAGTTTTAATGATACCAAAATCTCAAATTATACTTTTTAATTTAGTATTTTTTCAAACATATGTAAAAGTGGAAAGAATAGTACAATGAGTGTCTGTATATTCACAATCTAGTTTTAACTATCAAAATTGGCCACATTTGCATCATCATCTAGATGAATAAATACATGGATTTATATTTCTTCTGATTTAATTGAAAGTTACAGAAAATTCATTTTGAGTCATAGTTACAAAGACTTTCCCCATTTACAGATTATAAATATAAATGAATTCATCACAAATTCACTTATGACTTTCTAGTAACTGTGCTTTTGTGTTTATATCTTGGATCCATTTGGGGTTTATTCTGTGTATAATATAAAGAATAAATAAAATTTTGTCTTCCTATGAAGTACAATCAAGTCTCTAAAAACCATTTATTAAAATTACTATTCTCATATACTAAAGGTTTTTTCCTAGAATTTTTTGCAATTATAAATTTGATCACTTCTTCCATTGTATTATCTCTTTGAGGTTTTTTAATATATGCTAACTTTTGACTTTCATATATCAACTAATCATCATGCTGCTATACTGAAATATTTTTCAAATTAATTTTTCACTTGATTTGTTTTTCCAAATTTATCAAATCATTGTAAAGAATATTACCTTTACCTCTTCTTATCCATCACTCAGTTTTCTCTTTTCAGACTGAATTGAATAATACCCCAAAATAAGTAAAAATAGTAGAGATTGCAAGTTAATCCTTGCCTTTGACCTGACTTTAGATGTCATACTGATTTGGGGGTTGAAATGTTTTCAAGTATGAAAACATCTGTTTCTATTCTATTGAGTTTGTTAATCCAGAAATTTTTATATATTTTTGGCAACTCAAGGAAAGGAACATATGGCTAGATAGGATTTTTTCTATATCTCATAAACATATTAATGGATTTTCTAATGTGAACCATTCATACAATCCTAGAATAAATCTCAATCATGGTATGCCTATTTTTAATCTGTTGATACACTGTTCTTTTTAACGTACTCTTTAAGTTTTTACCTTGATATTGTTCTGTAACTCTCCCTTTTTCTTACCATCTTTATCACGGTTGGGTACTCTGTTAATATCCTCTGCCTGATATAACAAACTACCACTAACTTGGTGACAACAGGCACGCACTTACTCACAGGTCTGAAGGCCAGAATTCCAAGATCAAGCTGTTTGCACAGCCACATTCCCCCAGAGGTTACAGGAGGAGATAAGCTAGTCCTTGCCTCTTGCCCTTCCTGCTGACAGTCAGCATTCTTTGCTTTGCGGCTGCATGTCTCCGTCTTCATCGCTTTCTCCTGAGTATATGTCTAATTTCTCTCTGTCTCTTAACTGAACATTTGTGATGGCATTTAGGATCTGCCTTGAAATTCATTAAAATCTCATCTCAAATTTTTTAACTTAATTACTTCTGCAAAGTCCCCTTTTCCAAATAAGGTCACATTTATAGGTTCTAGGATTAAGACATGGACATAACTTTTTTGAATCACCATTCAGCCTACTACAGGTACCACCATTGTTTTCACCATTGCTGTGTTTCTTAAAGTAACATTAGGATTATCTAGTTTTTGAAGGTATGGTGGAATTCCCCTGTGAAAATATGAGACTGTCTTTTTTGAATGTGGGTAGGGTATAGTTGTTCTTACGTAAAGTTCCACCACTTCTTCTAAGAAATTGGAATTTAAACTTGTATATCTCTACTGGATTCAGTTTTGGTGAATTATATTTTCTTAGAAAAGTAGTCAGTTTAATTAAGCCCCTCCCTTCCTCCTGTCCTTCCCCTTCCTCTACTGCTTCCTTTCCCTTCCCTTTTCTTTTTTTTCTTCCCCCCACTTCCTTTCTTCCTTTTGGTATTTCTAAATTTGTCTCTTTAAATTTTGAATGTGTCAATATTTATGTACTCTTGTTTTTGTTTTTCTGCCTTCTCCTCTTTAAAAAAAATAGATTTTTCAAAGAAGCAGCATATTTATCTACTTAGCAGCTTTGTTTTTTCTATTAAAATGCATTATTTCTGCTCATATCCTAATTTCTTCCTCATTTTATTGGTTTACTTTATTGTTGCCTCTCTAAATTTTGAGATAAGTGGTCAATAAATATCCACTAGAACTACCTCATTAATTATTGTTTGGCTCCTCTATATCCTTATGTATTTTTTTATCCACAGGCTTTGTTTTACACAGAGGTGTATGAAGGTTGCCTACAATTACTGCATCTCTTTTGGTATCTCCTTTTATCCATTATAATTGTGTCACTTTATGAAGAGTGTTGCTCATTGCTGTTTAATTTGGTATCCTGCTTTGCTTCACTTTATTTTCTGTGAATTCTAATTCATCAGATATCCATATCACCACCCTAATTTCTTTTTGTTTGCATTTGTTTTGCATGTTAACTCTTCATTTCTTTTAACCATTCTGATCTTTTAACCATTCTTTTAACCATTCTGATCTCTCTTATAGAAAGTAGATTGAGTTTTCTTCTGTATGCCAATAGAAAACATTTTTCTTTTAATACGGGAGCTGAGCCTGTTACCATTTATCTATACAACTAAACTTTAGTCTGTTCTTCAATAACTATTTTGTTACTCTGCATGTTGCATTCTATATGCTCTGTATCAACTGTTGTCTACATTACAATTTAAAATTTTAGTTTTGTACTCCTTCTTAATAAGTTCTGCTTTATTCTGATTACATTTATACTAAAACCTTGATACAGTGCCCTATTTCCCTTCCCTTTATTTCATTCTGCTATCCTGCTTGTCAGCTCTAAATGAGATTCTAGTCTTCTACCTATTACCTGTCAAGTAGTCAGTGAGCTATTTTAAGTTTTTCCTTCATTCATGTTTAAGTTATATTTTTCTAGCTAGTCATTATACATACTGACTCTAGCCCTCAACTTTGTTTTAATCTTGACTCTTCAGCTACATGTATTCAAATTGATTTTTGTCTGTGCTTCCTTTCTTTTATGGAATGAGGGCCATTCTCTAGCAGAATCTCCAGGATGGCTCTTGGGCATAGCATTCATTGAATGGTGACATATTAAAATGGTATTTCTGTAGCTTTGATCTTAAAGCCACTTGGGTGGATATATGCTTGTCTTATATTCCTTTCATTGGGTTTCTTGTGACTCCACTACTGTCATACCCTGTATGTTACTGTCCAAAATACTGATACATAGGTTATTTTTCTTTACTTTGTATGTGACTTGGTATTTTTTGTTTGGAGGTCCATATATTTTCACTGCTCAAGGCAAATTTTCTCTGGCCTGAGGTGGAAACTTTCGTTATGTACATTTAAGCCATCACCCCATTCCATGAAGGTGTTCTTGAGTTAATGGTTTTAATAATAATTTTGTTCAATACCAGTCTTCAATATTCATCATCCTTTCTGTGACAACTTAAAACCTGTGCCATTGTTTCTATTTCTTGGCCCTTTCTATTTCTATACTCAATGTCCCTTACTGTACTCTTAGTTTTATGTTTGTGCTTAGGCATCTTGCAATGTTTTTCCTGTGTTGAATCACCTACATTTCACCTTTTCTTATTGTTGGCCCACTTGTTGGAAATAAACCTGCAGCAGTTTTCTCAGGACAGTGTGACCAATGGCATGAAGGCAAAAACATATTACTACAGCAATTACACTTTAGACTAATCAGCAGATATTTTTATAACAAAGATATAAAACAATATAGATACTGAACTGATTATTGATGTTTGTACTTTAATTTCTTATTAAAGTTTGCTTTTATATGCTTCTAATGCTTTTTAAACTAGTAGAAAGATATTTTGTATCCTACATATAATGTTAATAGTTGTAACATATGCTTAGCTGACACGGCAAAATTGTATTTAATAAGTACTTGAGTATTTGTGTGTGTGTGTGTGTGCAATTTACTTTTTTCTTAATTGCTTAGAGATGAAAATTATATTGGGTCTACTTTCTACTGCTTATGTTCCAAGGGAGAAGTGCAGGTTCTCTAATAAATGGTGCTTTCTGTATGTCATCTTTGAAATATTTAATACTTGTAACAGTAGAGCCCTTTATTTCTTTGTTACCCTTTATCATGCAAACTAGGGACATCACCATCCAAAAGTGTCCTACACAAATTGTCATTTCGAGCCTACACACTTTCCAAGCCCCTTCCTTATAGCTTCCTAGTGATGATAATTCTGAATCTCCAGAACTCAAATGTGCTCTTAGTATTTCCCACCTAGATGTGCTGGATAACCTTCTGGTGGTAAACCCTAGGTATATTTTCAGGGTTTAACCACTAGTAGAGATCCACCACACTCTTCTGTGTAGGCTCTGCCTGGTACTCTGCTATGGGGCTGACTCAGCTAGTCTTGTCTTTTCCTCCAGGCACAGGTATATTGAAGCTTGCAGTACTGTTTTCTCTTAATTCACTCTGTAAATTTGAGATATGAGTGGTAGAATTTGATTTCCTTATTGACATGTATGGTTTTTAAAAAGGAGGTGGGAATATTCAAGATGGCCACCATTATCCTCATTAAATTTTAATATTACTGTAAATTCCAAACTTGGACAAAATCACATGTACAAATCAACAAGTAACAAATTATTCTAGCAAAGTAACTGTTCTGGTCTGAAATAAAATGTATAATATAACATAATGTAATATAATTCAGAAACTAAGATTTGATGGAAATTAAACAACTGTTTTTAACATTAGAAGATCCTTCATAGTGTTTACTACAAGAAAGACAGAGGTCCCTTTCTTTCTAAAGGATACAATGGAATTTTCCTAGCACAGTAGATAGCCCCACTTATAATCACCTATCCCCAGAGTTACCAATTCCAAAATTTACTTATCTGAACAGAACTGCCAGTTCTTCAAATATGTTGAAATTTCCATAAGTGCATAATAAGTACATATTCTATATGCAAACTCAGAAAATAAGTGTCTGGAGATTTACTTCTTTTACACACTTACACTATTATTAAGTAGCATGGGGTCTTTGTGAACTGAACTTAAGACTTCTCATTGTTGGTAGTTAGGATCGCCTAGGGTAACTTCCTTTCATCTTCCTACATAATAAAGAATTCTCTGAAAATGACCTGCAAGCTAAGAGAAAACAAAACTAAGCAAAACAAAAGCAAAAATAAACCCACAGCCTACTAGACTCTATACAAGATAATAAGTTATATATCTGTAATGCCGAAAATGTTTAAATGCAGCATTGAGATTGCTGTTGTATTAAAATTAAAATAGGTTTTTAATTTTTTTCTATTTTCTATTTTTTAAATATGGCCGAACTAAATAAATTTTAAGTCTATTTTAAAAGTACTGACTCTTACCATTTTATTTTTCCATGTATGTTTAGAGGAGTTTATTCTTGTGTTTTTCTTCTGCAATGTATATTTTAAAGACTTGTCTAAAGGAATTTTAAAATAAGGTATTAAAAATCTAAACTCTTGCAAACAAAATATGTGTGCTTGAGGTGAGAGGCTCAGTGCTCTCTTTGCAGTAATATCACTGAACTCCTTAACTTGGTTGAATGTAAATTAATTTGATTCATTAATTTTAATAATTAGGAATTTTCACCTTTGGATCAAGAACAAATAATTGTGTTGTGGGATGTTTTAACACATTAATTACACATAACTTGATTGATAAAATTTGATAAGAAGAACTATGTTTGCCATATACTCAACTATTTCATGCCAAGTTAGGAAACATGTTTCTCAATTACAGGAAATTTTTGCAAAGTTCTTTTTCCTTTATTAATTTTTCTCCTTATTAATATAAATATATACAGAGTCCCTGCTAATGTACTCTTTCTAGTTTTTCAATTCTAAGCTTTACAAGCTTTCTGTTTCCCACCCTTTTTTCTCTACTTCTGTCTCATTTTAGTTGACCCTGGTTAAATGGTTTTCCATTTTCCTCCCATCCTTCATATTTTACTTTTGAATTTAATCAAGGTGCTATTTCCCAGAGTAGGAGGATATAGGGGGTAAAACAGTGAACCTCAGCATCCTTAATCTGTATTTTTTTGTATTAGGGAATATATAAATTAGATGAAGTAGATGAAATCATGGTGATGATTCCAAAAGTATAAGCAACAGCCTTGTTAGCTAATGGCCAGCTGCTACCAGATGCGCTAATGATTAATTTACTTATTTGCTAATTTTCTAAGTAACAATACATGATAAAAATGCAGATAAAAATACTATTATATTAAAAATAATGATCTCCACTTCTTTCCCTTAGTAATGCCACACTCTCAAGTAACAAATATTGATCATTTGTAACAGTATTCTCACATATTTATCTAAGTTTATATCAAAAAAGTATGTACCTATATAGTATTTGTAATTAGGAACACTTGTATCTTATTTATTTTCCCCACAAAATCATCACACTGAGCTTATTCCTTTTTTTAACTGGATCCTTTTACTTACTAATTTTTTTTTTAAATTTCTTAACATGATACATATTCACCTCCCCTTTCTGACCAAAACTTGGCTTCACCACATCTTTCTACATAATAATACACCAACTTAATGTGTTGCTGTTCTAAAAGTATATGATTATTGGTTTTTATGAGATATATCTTAAATAGGAACCTTCACTTTTAAAAGTGTTGGGTTTAAATATTATAAAAATATCATGACTTTATAAAGATAATTGAAAAATTAAAACATGCTTTTGAAAGACATTAATAAACACATAGCAATACTATTCCAGTGGATGGTAAATCTTACATCATTATGTCAGTAATCTCTGTATTTTAACCTATAAGCTCACTGAAATTTTAACTAAAAATGACATTAATGATACTTGGCAAATTATGAATCTTATTTGAACCTGAATGTGGAAACATAAATTTCCAAGAACAAAAACAATACCACTTTGAAAAAGGGAGAAAATATTTCTCTCTATATTCATACTTATCAAGCTACAGTAAATAATTGAGTAATATGATAAAGTATAGGTAATGACCATTGGAAGAAATTATAGAGCCCAGAAATAAATTACTCACATATATATAAGCTTCATATATGACAGCAAAGGCATTGCTTCTTAATGAGAAAAATGTGGATTGATTAGTAAATGGTTCAGGGATAGGTGGTTGTACATATGAGCAAAATAAAGTCAGATCTCTGCCTTAAACCAGACACAAAGGTAAACCCAAATTGAATTAAAGTCTTAAACAATAAAACCTTTACATTTTTATATGAATGTTTAGGGAAATGTCATTTTGTTCTTGGAAGAAGATGCAAAAATTACAAATCATAAAAGATGCATTTTTAATATAATAAAAATTAACATTTGTCCATCGAATGACTCCATAAAACACAGAAAAGTGTATCTTTTAAAGACGTCTCATATACCACAAAGCCTGTGAACTATTCCCTCATATTATACCCAGAATCTCTCCGATTCATATCCTTCATGTTCTTCCAACTTTACCAGTTGATCCAAGTCATCATCAGTCATCTTTTGCCTGCATATTTGCAATAGTCACCAGGTGTCCATTTCTCCCTATCTATAGTCCGTTCTAAACAGCTGCCAGAGTGGTTACGTGAAGTGTAAATTGAATGATGTCAATCCTCCACTTAGAACCATGCAGTGCTTTCCATTCAGGATAAAATCTAGGTAAATTTAGAAGACATGTTTATCTGCAAACCCCCAATGTTTCTATAACTTCATATCTCCCCATCACTCATTTCACTCAGTCACAATAGCCTCCTTATTTTTCAAACAAAAGAAGAATGCTCTGGTTTAGACCTTTGAACTTGCTTTTGCCTGTAATGCTGTTCCCCAAGTAACCACATGGCTTTAACGTCTTAGAGTCTCTGCTCAAATAGTAACTGACCAATGAGGTCACTCATTTGATAGCTCTTCCTATCCCAATTACTCATTTTATTTTTCTTTTTTTCCACCTATCACAATCTGACAAAGCATATATGCATAAAACTTTTACAGTATTGTTCACTATAATCTCCCTAGAGTTTAGCAGAGTGTTTGTTGGGAATAATATACACAGGAATCTTCAGACTTAGGATAATGGTTACCTCTGGGATGATGAGGAAGGAAATGGAATTTTGGAGTTATATAAGAGGTTTTAATAATCTATATGGGCTTTTTTTAAACTGAGAATAGTATTTGAGTATCAAATATTATCATTCTTCTCGTTTAAATGGGATATTCCATTAAAAGAAAAATACAGTTTTGGAAAACAGACATAATGGCTCATTTATTAAATCTTTTACTTAGTAGAAAAACAAAATAACAGCACTAACAATGAAAATTTAGTGTTACATTTTGCTTTGTGCATTAAACACTTATTGCAGTTTTGAAAATATATTTTAACATTTTAGTGCTTTCTATGGATTTTTAAAGTAATTATCATTATACAATTGTTAAACTTATTTTGAACTGTAATAATTAGCTTTAACACAGATGCAATTTGTAAGAAACAGTCATACCTAGTATCCATTGGCAAAATCTTCTGGAAGCTGAAGGATGGAGCTGTAGTCATGACAAGGAGATTTTGTATTATGTAGGAAATAAGCTATTTGATTTTTGTTTCATTGTAATTTCATTTCCATACACCAAACAAAAGCAAATGAAAGAGAAAAATGAAATTTTATTCAGAGAATGAATATTCTGGACATCAAATGTTTCAACAAAAAGTAATTTTTACTTTAATTGTTGCATATATACATTCTTTTTTTCTAATCTGTTTAGGATTGATATCTAAACATTACTTAAAATTCTCACAAAATGGATTGTTTGGGCCTGAAACAGATTATCATTTTTTCTTTTGAAGAAGAAATGACAATTGTTTATTCCTTACTAAATAATCTTTCTAAATAATGGCAAGTAAATAAGTTCTAGCCAGTGATACCTAATCTTCAGAAACACATTTGAATTCAGCTGGGTGTGGAGTTTAGCATATTCAAAGTTTGAAATAATTTTGAGTCCTGTGTTACTAATATTTACTTTTCTATAGATAAACTAGGTAGTAGTGAATTTCTAATATAATTATTAATTGAAACCAGCTTAATAGGCAGTTGAAGTATCAATTGCTTTAATTTATTCAAAATAATATGACAGTTTAAATTTTTTTGACTTAATTAGAGCAGAACAGTAACTCTACCAATTTTTAAGTATTCTTTGTTTCATACCATTTTTATTTACTTTGATTGATTGATTGGTCATGCCATGTGGCATGCAGGGTCTTATTTAGTTCCCCAACCAGGGATCGAACCGTGCTCCCTGCAGTGGAAATGTGGAGTCTTAATCACTGGACTGCCAGTGAAGTCCCTTATTTAATTTTTTAAATTAAAAAAATTTTTTTTAATGTTTTTGTTTCATACTATTTTTGATTTCATTTAATTATCTTTTTCCAGCTTTATTGAGATTTAATCAATGTATAACATTGTGAAGCTTTAAGATTTTAAACGTGTCTTACATATTTAACATTTGTGTTTTAATATGATTTGATACACATATATTGCAAAATGATTACCACCATAGGATTACTTAACACCTGTAACACATCACATAATTTCCACTTCTTTTTCATTCTGAGAGAAGAGATCTATTCTCTTAACAACTTTCAAGTATATAGTACAGTATTATTAACTATAATACTTATGCTGTACAGTATATCCCCAAAACTTATTTATCTTATAGCTGGAAGTTTGTATTCTTTGACCATCACCTCCCCTTTTACCCCACCCTCAGCACCAGTAACTACCATTCTAGTCTCTGTTTCTACATGTTTGGATTTTTAGATTCTACATATAAGTGGAATCAAAGTATTTGTCTCTGTCTTATTTCACTCAGCATAATGCCTTCAGGGTCCAGCCATGTTGTTGAAAATGTCAAGAGTTCCTTTTTTATGGTTGGACAATATTTATATATATATATATATATATATATATATATCACATTTTTTCTATCCATTAATTGGTCAATAGACATTTAGGTTGTTTCTGTATCTTAGCTATTGTGAATAGTGCTGCAGTGAATGCGGGGCTGCAGATACCTTTTCAAGACAGTGATTTCATTCAGATAAATACCCAGAAGTGGAATTGTGGGATCTATGATAGTTCTATTTCTAAGAACCTCCATACTGTTTTTTATAGTGGCTACACCAATTTATATTCCCAGTAATCACAAGGGTTCCCTTTTCTCCAGAAACATTCTCCCCAACACGTATTATCTCTTTAATCTTTCTGATGTTTTTGATAATAGCCCTTCTAATAGGTGTTGGTCGATATTTCATTGTGGTTTTGATTTGCATTTCCCTGATAGTGATGTTGAACATCTTTTCATGTACCTGTTGGCCATCTGTGTGTCTTCTTCAGAAAAATGTTTATTCAGCTCCCCTGCTCATTTTTTAGTTGAATTTTTTGCTATTGAGTTGTATGATTTCTTTATGTATTTTAGATATCAACCCCTTATCAGATGTGATTTGCAAATATTTTCTTCCATTTGGTACATTACCTTTTCATTTTGTTGTTGGTTTCCTTTGCTCCACAGAAGCTGCTTAGTGTGATATAGTACCACTTATTTTACCTTTGTTGCCTTTGCTTTCAGTGTGGAATCCAAAAAAATCAGTGCCAAGACTGATATCAAGAGGCTTACCCTCTCTGTTTCTTTCTACAAGTTTTACAATTTCAGGTCTTATGCTCAAGTGTTTGGTCCATTTTGGGTTGATTTTTGTGTATCATATAAGCCAGGGTCCAGTTTTATTCTTTCATGTGGCTATCCAGTTTTCTCAAAACAGTTTATTGAAGAAACTAGTTTTCCCCATTGTATATTTTGGGCTCCTTTGTTATGAATTAATTAACCATTATGCATGGATTTATTTCTGGGCTTTCTATTCCATTCCATTAATCTTTTTGTCCATGTTTTTATGATCTGTGTGATCTGTGTTTTTATGCCACTACCATACTGTTTTGATCACTAATGTTTTGTAATACAGTTTTAAACCAGAGTGTGATGCCTTCAGCTTTGTTCTTCTTTCTTAAGATTGCTCTGGCTCTTTTGTGGTCTTTTGTGGTTCCATACAAATTTTATGATTTTTTTTTCTATTTCTATGAAATAGGAATGCTGTTAGAATTCTGATAGGAGATAACATTGAATCTGTAGATCACTCTGGGTAGTATGGACATTTTCACAATATTCTTCCAATCCATGAACACAGAATATCTTTGCATTTATTTGTGTCTCCGAGTTTTTCATCAATGTCTCATGATTATCAGTTTACAGATCTTGCACCTCCTTGTTTAAGCTTATTTCTAAGTATTTTATTCTTTTTAATACAGTTGTAAACAGAATTGTTTTCTTTGTATTTCTGATAGTTCATTTTCGTATATAAATCCACAACTCATTTTGGATATTGATTTTTTTTTTGCATCATGCATCTTTGCTTAATTTATTAGTTCAAACATTTTTTGTGTGTGAAGTCTTTAAAGTTTCCTATATATAATTGTCATCTGCAAGTAAAGAGACTTTTACTTATTTCTTTCTGATTTAGATGCCTTTTACTTATTCTTGCCCAATTGCTCTGGCTAGAACTTACAGTACTATGTTAAATTAGACTGGTGAGAGTGGGCATCCTTGTCTTGTTCATGATCCTAGAGGAAAAGCTTTCACCATTTTACCTTTGAGAATGATGTTAGCTGTGGGCTTGTCATACATGGTCTTATGTTGAGACATATTTCCTCTATATCCAGTTGGTTTACAGTTTTTATCATGAAAGCATATTGAATTTTGTCAAATGTTTTTCCACATTTAGTAAGATAATGACTTTTATTCTTCATTCTGTTAATGTGGTATATCAATTGATCGATCTGCAGATATTGAGCCATCCTTGCATCCCTGGAATAAATCCCACTTAATCATGTTGTATGCTTTTTTTGGATGTACTGTTGAATTTGGTTTCCTAATATTTTATTGAATATTTTTGCATCTGTTTATCAGAGATGTTGACCTGTTCTTTTCCTGTAGTGTCCTTATCTGGGTTTGGTATCAGGATAATATTGGCTTTGTAAAATGAGTTTGGAATTGTTCCCTCCTATTCTGATTTTTGGACATGTTTGAGAAGGTTTGATATTAATTTCTTTTTAAATGGTTGTTAGAATTCAACCATGAAGCCATCTGTTCCTGGACTTTTCTTTGTCAGGAAGTTCTTGATTACTGATTCAATCTTCTTAATAAAAGTTGGTTTGTTCAGATTTCTAGTTCTTTGATTCAGTCTTGGCTGTTTGTATGATTCTAGGAATTTATCCCTTTCTTTCAGGTTATCCAACTTCTTGGCATATAATTGTTCATAGTAGTCTCTTATAATCCTTTGTATTCATGTGGTTTCAGTTATAATGTCTCCTCTTGAATTTACAGTTTTATTAATTTGAGTCCACTCTTGGGTAAATCTAGCTAAAGGTTTGTCTTTTATCTTTTGACTAAAACTGAATTAAATTAAAAACTAATAACAGAACACTAGAATATCCCCAAATATTTAGAAACTAATGACAAACCTTCTATTTTAAATTTACTTTTTATTGAAGTATAGTTGATTTACAATGTTGTGTTAACTTCTGCTGCACAGCAAAGTGATTCAGTTATACATATATATATTTATATACATTCTTTTTTATATCTTTTCCATTATGGTGTATCATAGGATATTGAATGTACATCTCTGTGCTATACAGTAGGACCTTGTTTATAGATTCTATATATAATAGCTTACATCTGCTAACTCCATCATTCCCTCTTGGCAAACACAAGTCTGTTCTCTATGTAATGACAAAATTTCTGACTAATTCTGTGGTCAAAGAAGAAATCAAAAGTTAATTTAGAGATATTTTAAACTGGAAACACTAAAACACAGCATAAAAAAATAGGGGGCCACTAAAACAATATTTAGGGGGAAATCAATCACACTAAACACCTACACTAAAAGAGAAAGATTCCTTGACAAAAACAAACACACAAATGAAAACCAAAAACAAACAAAAAAACAAAACCCACAAACCACATTTTCCAAAGGCCACATTCACTTTGTTTCCTTATTTCGAGATTGTACAAATGTCTCATTAAATATCCTTCATACCTACTTACTTAAGGAAGCCCTTGACAGAAGTTAAGTAAGAAATAATTTGAATTTTTTTGTCATTTTTCAGTATGGTATGATTAACAAAATCAGTGAAGTTGATTGAGTTTTCTAAAGCAATCTTTTAAAATTAGTTTGACTTGATTAAAAGGCAGTTTGACATAACTTTCAACTACTATATTTTAAAAAGTAGACAAATACCAAAAAACAAAACAAAGCATGAAACTGAATATATATTCAAGATAGATATAGACATATCTGTATTTGTCTATTCATACATACCTGCGTATCTATCTTTATCTTAAGTAATGATAAAAAAAATGCATCTTATAGAACAGGAGCATAAAACAGAATGAGTTACTACTTTGGTAAGTTCAAGTATGTGATCAACTTTTAACATAAGTTTGGATGGGTGGGTGGTTACATAAAGTTATGCACAATAGTTATCAGATTTTTCTTTCCTAGATCAAATATAAAACACTGAAAAGAAAATTATATTCAAAAGTAGACAATCTTCTTATGTAAATCATGAATCCTGCCCCAGAAGTCCATTAATCTTTCAAATAAATCATGACCATTTTTACTTTTTTTCCAAAGGTGTTTTTTCAGTTTTATTGCATTCTAAACACTATTATGAGGTGCTACTTACAGGAGTTAATAAATCAATGAGAAATGGATGTTTACATAAATTATTATTTAATAATATACCTTTTATTAATCTAGAACAATGTACAAAAGGTATGAGTGTAACTAATATTTGTCATTGCAGCAGATCACTAATTATGATGACCTAATCAAGATCTTTGCATTTTTTTTCTTGTAGTATCAGTAATGCTAGGTAACATTTTGTGTCATTGCAGTTTTAGTGTTTTAATCTAATTTCAATTTGAAGAAATTTTCCTCTTCTGTATTAGGAAGTGGAATTGTCAATAAGGTTTTAAAAATAATACCTAGATTCAAAAATACATATTTTAGGGCTTCCCTGGTGGCGCAGTGGTTGAGAGTCCGCCTGCCGATGCAGGGGACATGGGTTCGTGCCCCAGTCCGGGAAGATCCCACATGCCGCGGAGCGGCTGGGCTCGTGAGCCATGGCTGCTGAGCCTGCGCATCCGGCAGAGCCTGTGCTCCGCAACGGGAGAGGCCACAACAGTGAGAGGCCCGCGTACCGCAAAACAAACAAACAAAAAACATATTTTATACATGTATAAGTGATAATAGAGTCACATAAGTTATCACAGAAATATTACAGAAGTAAGTCAATCCTATTACATAAATCAATCTCACGTAGATTTTTCTCTTAAAACAATATTAAGTCTTTTTCACAATTTCTTAATTTTGTCTTTCTAAGCTTTTTCCTACCTTGAGATACGAGTTTTTAAAACATTTTCTCAGATCACTTTAATACTTTCTACAGTTTCATCTGTATTTTTAAAACTATTTGCAATTTTAGTACTCATTTTTTGCCAGTTGAAAACTGTTATGTATTTCTTTTTCTCTAATGTCACAATCTTTTGAATTTCCCTGTTTACTATTGCAATTATTGTGTTTATTCATATATAAACATGAAACCATAATTAAAACACAAGGCAAAGTACAATAATTGATTATTGGTACATTATTACAGAAGAATATATAGCATTCATTTTATCTAAGAGTAAGATTTGGCAAACTAATTTATTTTCTCCTACATAAGCATTTTCACCACTTAACTGTTTCCTGTATTCTATAATAAAACAGGGCCCAACAGTAGCAGTAGCACCACCCACAGGCCTTCACAGTATTGCGATGCAGTTGTCTTGTGTTTTGAGGACATGTGGCTAGTGACAGATAGCGTTTCTCTGCAGCCTGAAAGTTAGTCAACAGAGTGGATGCTTGGAGTTAGGGGTTGCATTGTGCCAGCAGTGAGAATCAGACAGAGACACCCTGAGCTGTTTAATTTGTGTTTTAGTAGATTTGTAATACCTGAGACCTTTCATTGCACAAAAGCCACTTTTGCAAGGTCTAAGAGCTGTACCAGCCATTGGCCAACTTCCAACTTCTAATCTTGATTGGGGCAGGGGAAATAGGGAAAGGTATTAAAAAGGGTACAAACCTTCAGTTATGAGATGAATAAGATCTGAGAATCTAACATGTAACATGGTGACAACAGTTAGTAACTGTATAATTGATAACACTGAAAATTGCTCAGAATACAACTCAAATGTTCTCAAATACATACATAAAAAGTAAATATGTGAGGTGATGGATGGGTTAACTCAATGGGGGGAATCCTTTCACAGTGTATATGTAAATCAAATCATCATGCTGTATACTTTAAGTATCTTAACATTTTATTTGTCAGTTATACTTCAGTAAAGTTGGGAAAAAAGACAAACCAGGTTGGGTCTCAGGATACCTACTAACCTCATGAGAGTAGACAGTGCAATGCCTCAAATTCACCTCAAAGAGTGATCAAATCTACCCCAAACATACCCATAGCAACCACATCACATAATAAACTTATCTGTCTTAAAAAGGGGCAGCTGTTTGTCACCTTTAGTGTTCCTCTGGGGAATTCCATTGTCTTCTCATACCTTTGCTGTGGATGTTTGTTTGTTTCATAATACATAACATCTCTCAGTAAGCCCCATAAGAAAATAACCCCATGCAAAATAGATCTGGACAAAAAAGTTTAAAAGATTAGTTTTTCCACATGTAGTTATATCTTAACTCTGTTGTATGACTACCAGAAATCATCATGGGTCATAAAGGCTTTTGAAAAAGAGGACTAAAGTACAAGCTGATGCTGCTCATAACCTGGTAAAGCTCCTTCCTTTTCTATTTAAAAACCACATTTTAAAAAACATACTCTTCCCAAAACTGTTTAAAACAAAGCTAATTTTATCCTTAAAATCCAGAGCTACTAGTTTTTAGACTAGAAAATTCCTTACATGTGATCTCTTGTTTAATTAAAACCTTACTATCTGTCCAGCTTTGTCTGCCCAATGCACATCAAGGTATAAGTTGCATATTTATTCAGGTTCCTGTAAGATCAGAAAAATTCTAGCCTCTCTAATCCAGTAGGTGGTAAGGCTTCTAGCTTTGAATAGGCCCTCCATTAAAAAGCTTCCATAGAGAAAGCAGTTAACACCATTGGCTGTTAATCAGAGTTGTTCCTTTTGCCTCTATATATCAACTAATTAGCTCTAGAAACAGTGTGCACTTGCCTTGTGGTGCCTGGATGTGTATGTGTTTTTCAGATTTCCCTCCACCATGTATCTCATTCTAGTCTTGAAAAGCATATATGTATACTACATAGTTTCCCCTGTTTTCTATCAGGCAAACTTACCAATTGGCATGTTATTTTATTCACATGACAAGATTCATATGTTCCCTCTGCTTGTAGAACTCTACCTGATACCCTCCAGATATCATCAACTTTATCCTACTACTGGCAGTTCTATTGCTTATTCTTCATCATTCTCCTCAGGGCATTCTCATGGCCCCTCCATTGGTTTCTGTTGTCAGCTGAGCACTGGAAACGAACAGGAAATTGTAAGCCCAGGGAGTAGTGAGACAGAGAGTTAGAGCTACAAAGTTTAGTGTTAGAATTGAGTTTTAAGGTTAGAAATGTAAGAGGATTTCTAAGTAAATTTAGTATGTAAATTAGGGTTGATAAAGAGAATGTATAGACCTAAGAAACCAAGAGGCACAGGTTTTCAGAGTCAATGAAGGCAAAATGGAGTATTTCATAAGCAGGTAAAAGGTCAAAATACCAGTCAACAAAGGATTTAGCAATCCAAAAAAAAAATAGGAAGAGAAATCTAGGAAAAAGGTCTTTGTGCATATGTATAAGAATAGAGCCATCATTAAGGAGAACATAGGAAGATCCACATAAGTGTTTCTAACATACCCCATATATATAAAACGAAATTGGAGGTGAATGCAATCCATGTCCACTTTATCATCTGTGTTCCTTTATTTAAGTTCTGTTTCATTTCCAGAACTGGTTGAGTTGTATAGCTGGAATAGTCAGTGGAATTCAGTGTGAGAAGGGAGTAAAGAGGAAAGAGTTCCTGACATCTTATGATTTATTAGCAAAAAAATATTTTTAGCTTAATCCCACCCCCCATATTCCCTCAGACAAACTGAAATGGTATATATCTGCTAAAAATCTGTAATAGCATTAAAAATACATCTAATTTTTGAACAAAAGCAAATATTTAGAGTTTTGGCTTCATCCTCAATTTTAGCATTTAAATCAGCCATACAATACAGTAAGCATCAAAGAAATCACTTTTTATCAAATACAATATAATAGCATTGCTATAGAAGACATTTGAACTTGCTGTTTAAGTAAGTATATCATTTAAAGCATGTTAATGTTCTTTATTGTCTTCCCTGGGCCCCAGACAAGCATAAAAAATAAAGATTAAAAAATGATTACATAATTTACAGATTTAAGATAGTTTCCAGTGTGACCTTTTTGGGAAATGTAACAAATCCTTTAGGCATCACATTTATGCCTAGGTACAGTTTATAGCTGGGGAGAAATAAGATACATTATAAGTTCTGTGGTCCTCAGTTTTAGTAGTCTACATTGTTACAATAGATCCATACTTCATGTTAAATAAAAAGTCTTGACAGTTGCAGCAGCAACATGTTAACTGTCTTTCCTTTGATTTATAGAAACGCATGTAGGCAAAATTGGGAACTATTTGATATTTGTTTTCTTTTAGCCTTCTTTCTCATCTAAAAAAAGTTGTCTTACATGGTTGTTAGGATACATATTATACACTCAGTTCCTTGCCTCCTTCATTGCTGATTTTCCTCCTCCGACTCCCAGAACAGCATGCCACTGAGTTGCTTTTATTTTTATTCCTCTGCCTTTTTGTCCCTAACAAAAACTGATATCAGTAAGCTTCCAGGTTGGAAAAGGTTTGTCAATTTCTTACTGTCACACTGGGGCATATGCTGCTAATAATTAATTAAGGTAGGATATTATTTTTAATCCTCAATTAGCTGTGAGACATCTTTTCCAGGAGAAAATTATTACACTTGACCTACAAATTATATCCCAGAGGAGATTATCCTGCTTATTTTAAATCATTTCCTACCAATATGACCCATGCCTATATGGAGCAATTCATGGTTTATCATTATTGGAATTTATAGGAATAAAACATGATGATTTCTCATGTACAACAAAATATGCTGCTTACCCTTTTTTATGTTAGCATCGTACGGAGTTCTCTTTTGTAAAATGTTCTGCTTACTATTCTTCATGATGTCCTTGAATAATTGTAGTTACAAGTTTTTTCTCACTAAATGAGTATTTACTCTCTAGGCTGTAATCGCTAGGTATAGTAACCCACATTTTCTATTTTAAATCACTTTTTTATTTTAAATCATTTTTGTACACTAATTTTAACCCTCAACATACTGTTTTTATTGTATGTTACACTTTCTACTTGTAAAGCTATCAGATTTGCCAATGCTTTCTATTTTCTTTATTAATAACCAGTCTCAGAAAAATGTTATCCAGTTCCTCTTATGATTCGGCCACAATATATGAGCTACATTGAGCATACTGTGAACAGTTGACTCAAGTAAGTCTACATTATCTTTTCAAGGAAAAAATAACTGCAAAATGCACCAGCTGATCTTCTGTTACAATTATTTAGCCTTTCACACTAATTGTGTGACTCAAAGTTCTCTAGTATAATGTGCTAGAGGCTAATATTTTCTGTCAAAATCTCTTATCTATATTAACACACTTTACTATCTAATTATTTGAGTTATTGTTTAGCCAGCAATCAAATAAGGTTTATTGTGATTTTTAAAGATGTAATCTTATTCTTTTTTTAAATATTTTTAACTAAATTATACATTGACATGATCCAAGTATCCCTAGCAACATCTTAACTCCCTCATTGTGTAACACAATTCAGTATCCAATTATATCATAGTGATTCAATGATAGAAGAATGGATTTCAGTCCCAGATCCATATACTGACAAAATTTATTTAAAATTCGTAAGCTCTTTGCTTTCATTGTTCTCACTTATAAAATTGGAGTAAATTTCCCATAGCATTGATGTTAGAAGGTAGAAGTGAAGATAAAACTTACCAGGAAAGAGTTGGGCAATATGTAAGTATTTCCTAAAATTAAAAAGAGTAACCCAATTAACTGAATGTGATGATCATCTTGCTTCCTAAATCTTACCTTGATTTTGATTTTGATATTGCACTGTGACTATATTTAAAGAGTCTCTATTTTATAGGCATGTAATCTATTAAAAAGTTAACATTACCAAAACAACATATGGAATTCTCTCCCCCACATCTTGATAGTCCTTAAGAAGTCTTTACTTCTGGTTTCAGAATTAAGTTTCTTGGTTTTGGTCCTTGGATTTGTGTCTGTTACTCAAGGATATTTTAGAAATGAAATAATAAGTTACTAGAGAATTTTAGGGTTTTAACTTTTCAGCAAGATAAATATGATGTTGCTTATTGTAGATCAAATATCTGTTAAATCAAATGAACAATTACAGGGTCTAGTGGAAAGAGCATTTGAGGAGTCTTAGGACACAAATTCTATTTCAAGCCTTGCTAAAATGAGCTGTGTACAACATTAAGAGGGTGGGTGAATTTTAATTCATCTATAGAGTTTATTTCAGCAAAAATACATAAAAGCAACAAACAAAAATACATATTTTTCAATTTGAAATTTTTTTAGAATAATGGAAGAGGTAATTAAATGTTTTTAATATAAAATTAAGGCATTTGTATAGAATAATATCCAGACTTTCATAAATACCACTCAAATGACCAATTGTTAATTTTTCATATTTTTATCATAATAAAAATGTTAACAAAACAGTAGTTGAAATATGGATGTTTCTCTCACTAGTTTCATTAATTAATTTGCCAAAATCATAATGGAAGAAAATATCAGAGCCATGTTTTGAATCCAAGAAGTTTGGCCCAGAATCCACGCTCTTAACCAATTCACTCCACCATCTCTTAATTCATTAGTTTCCTTGTCTTTAAAAGAGGAAGTAGGCTCATAATATTGTCATTAGGATTAAAAGGAGATTTTTTAGCCTAGAGCCAAGAACATAATAACTAGTTAATAAATGTTAGTTTTGATTCTTATTATATGTGCTATTTTTTACCCCACACTTAGTTAGATAATCTATTCGGAAGAATAAGTGTTTACCCCAAAGTCCATGGCCACTAGTTGACTATGTTCAATAGCTACTCAAGCAATGTGAATCATGGATCATGGCAAATACTTAACATCCAAGACATGCTTCCATATTAAAACTGGATTAGACTGATAGTAATGGGTCAGATCTCAGATGAAAGAGGGGGAAAAATTACACCTTATAAGAAACAGAGAAAACTAGTAAACATGTAATTATTACTCAAACTTAACAGGGTACTGTGGTACTTAACTAAGAACACAGATGAAGACCCATCTGTTATATTCTTTGGTAGTATATGGATAGGTCAAGAGTATGTATCTCATAAGCCAGGAAATTTGGGTTTTCTTTGTTCATGTGTCTTTTGTTTTTCTTTAATTTTGTATCTATATAAGATCATGGATGTTTACCAAATTTATTGTGGTGTAATCATTTCACAATATAAGTAAGTCAAATCATTATGCTTTACACCTTAAACTTATACAATGCTGTATGTTAATTGCATCTCAATAAAAGTAAAAGAAAAAAAAGATACACCAACCCTAGCCCCTAGCTATCACTGATTTGTTTTTATTCTCATAGTTTGGCCTTTTCCAAAAATGTCATCGAAATAGAAAACATATAGTATATAACCCTTTAAATCTAGTTTATTTCACACAGCATAATCTTCTGAGATTAAAAAAAAATTTATTGGATTATAGTTGATTTACAATGTTGTGCTAGCTTCAGGTGTACAGCAAAGTGAATCAGCCATACGTATACATATATCCACTCTTTCTTTTTTTTTAGATTCTTTTCCCATATAGGCCATTACAGAGTATTCAGTAGAGTTTCCTGTACTATACAGTGGGTTCTTATTAGTTTTCTGTCCTATATATAGCAGTGTGTATATGTCAGTCCTAACCTCCCAATTTATCCCTCCCCTCCTTTCTCCCTTGGTAACCATAAGTTTATTTTATACATCTGTGACTTCTGTTTTGCAAATAAGTTCATTTGTATCTTATTTTTTTTAGATTCCACATACATGTGCTTCTGTGTCTGACTTACTTCACTCAGCATGACAATCTCTAGGTCCATCCATGTTGCTGCAGATGGCATCATTCTGTTCCTTTCTATGGTTGAGGAATACTCCATTGTATATTAGTTTCACATGTTATCCATCCCTTCCTCTGTTGATGGACATTTAGGCCACCTCCATGTCCTGGCTACTGCAAATAGTGGTGCAATGAAAATTCAGACCTAGGGACATATGTCTTTTATATATTAACCATTCTGCTGTGGTTTTATTTTTCATTTTCCTGATGAGTAAAGGTATTGAGAACCTTTCTATACATTTCATTTGTATATTTTCTTTTGTTGAATACCTCTTGGAGCTTTTGCCCGTTGAAAGTGTTCTTTATTTTTTATTTGTAGGATTTTATTATGCATTCAGGGAATGAGTCCCTGGTCAGATATATCGACTACAAAAATATATTCCATTCTATGGCTTTTTCTTTTCGGTCTTAATGGTATATTAATTTTAATGTAGTCAAATGTATTAGATTTTTAAAAATCTTTAGAGTAAAACTTTTTGTGTCTTGTTTAACAAAATCTTTGACACCAAAGTCATAGTTATTCCACCTTTTTAAAAATCTTTAAATACTTTATAGTTTTGCTTCATTTAAATCAATAATCATCTGGGACACATCATTGTATATGGTGGAAGGAGGGGGTCATGACTCATTTTTCCCATATGGACATCTAATTGATCCAGATAAATCCAGTTGATCTACAGTAGATTCAAGCAATCTGATTAAAATACCAGCAACTGCGTATATGTGTTCATATGTGTGTGCACAAATGCATGGGAGGGATTGATAATTTATATAAAAATAACCTTGGATATTTTTGGCCTTTTTTATCTTTTAAAAGAGGAACAAACACAGAATTCTTATACCTTATGTTTTGATAACTGTTAGAAGTCTAGTAATTAAGACAGTATGTTGTTAGCAGAAGACCGTGGAACAGAATAGAGTACATAAATGGCTCCACATTTGGCAGGTTACCATATTCATGAAAAGGTGGCATCACTTTGTATAGGAGAAGAAAAGGTTTTTTTCAATAAATGGTAACTTTTGAAGTGACATTGGGAATTATACCTCATCTCCCAGTTATATACTCTATTTCAGTCTTTGCTAATACCTGTTATTTTAAATTTTAATGTTTATATTTCATTTATTATTTTTAAGTTAACTCCTATGTTTAGTAGACAAATCACGTAATTCTAAATGAATTAACATGATCTTGAGTACTAGTACCATATCTTATAATTTATTTTGTAGTTTGTACTTAGTAGGAGCCAAATAAATACGTGTTATTCAATGTGAAGATTATTTGCTACCTTATGTTAGAAGTAAAAAAAAAAAAAATGAGACAGCTGGTGATGAAGAATTGGTTATTTTAATTTTAGAATGACTTTTCTATTAGAGTGTTTTCCTATGTTAAAGAAAAATGCTGATTTTTACTACTGGGAAATAGAAAAATGTTTTAGGAATAAATGCTATTAAAAAGTGGTGAGATCTGTAAACATGTCTGAATAACAATCTTCAGAAATTTCCACTAAAAAAATATTGATTCACTCTCAGTAGGAGGGGTAGAGACAGAAGTATTTATAGTCTAAATATCTATCAATGAAGAAGCACTTCTGAAATGGTGCACTAGGGACCTCCAAAAATCTTCTAAGAAAGCATTGTTTTAGAAAATCAAAACCATCAGAACCAGGTTTTCCAGAATTCTGAAATTAACCAAAGGCTTAAAACAATCTGAGGAAAGTTTATTCAAAAAACCTAAATCAAACCAAAACAAATAACAACAAAAATCCAGCTGAATCCTGATAAGAATAGTTGGCTTTGCAGTATTTTAACTTGCCCTATCCCCATCCATATTTTTAACTCTGTGGTAGCCTTGAAAAATCATAGCCTCAAAACCATGGTAGCTGTGAGAGCCATCATGGTACTGGCATAAGAATGGACAATCAATGGAATAGCCTTTCCCATTCCACGTGTAAGGAGCATGGAAGACCCCCATCCCTCTAAAAACGTGTATTAAGATAAACAGACTGAAAAATCAGCAGCTCTTCTTGGATCCTTAAGAAAGGGGAGAACACGAGGCAAACCACTGTCTCCAAGATTGTAGAGAGTGTGATGGCCTACCAGAGCAGGCCCAAGAGCAGAAACCCTAAAGAAACCTAGTGCCAGGGTAGGAAAACTTGAACTGTAATTGACAAATTGCTGGAGGCTGAATCTGAACAGCTCTGAGAGTTAAAAACTCTCTAAGGATATCCCAACACAGGGGAACCCCAACAATATTGTGAGACTTACCTCCAGGAGCTCACAGAAAATATTGGCGAAAAATCTCCTGTGTTCCGCAGGGAGAGGGGAAAAATGAATTATTTGGAATACTCCAGGACTTAAGAGTCCCCTATATTTGAGTGTTATTTCTCCAGCTATAGAATTCTAGTTTAAGAATTATCTTATTTCTCAAAAGTTTGAAGGCAATTCTCTATTTTCTTTTAGCATCCGATATTGCTGCTAAAACAAAACATTTTTTTCCCATTGTGCCTTGTTTTGTTTGTTTATTGTAGGACAGCCATGAGCAAATGTTTTCTGTAAGTAAATATTTTAGGTTTTGCAGGCTATAGGATATCTCTCTCTGTTGTTGTAGTGCTAACATGGCCGCTGATGCTAAATAAACAGTTGGTGTGACTGTGTTCCAATAAAACTATGAATAGAGAATTAATTTGAATTTCATGTAATATTTAAGTTTCTTGGATATTTTTTCATTTTCAATAATTTTTTTAAAAGTTCTTAGCTGTTAGGCCATATAAAACTCCAGCATAGGGAATGGATTTGACTCATCTGAAATAGTTTACAGACCTTTATTTTGAAGCTTTTTATATCTTTTTTTAATGGCCATTCTTAGTAAATTTCACAATGTTGAGTCAATATGTCTCTCCACTGCTGCCTCTTGTTGATCCCAAAAGGAGCTATTAAACCCACAGGTAAAGACCTGTAAAAATGCAGAACCCTCTGTTTTGTGGTGACATGAAAATTGAGGGACCCTGACACAGATAACTTACCTTCAAAACTAAGTATCAGACTTTGAACTAAAACGAGGATTTCACTTTCACTCTCTGTAGCAAGTGTCCATTTTAACTCAGGAAAAGCCTCAGGAGGGGCCTGAGGCCCATGTTCACTGGACCTTCCTATTAATCTCTGAGTTTAGTTTTTTCTCAGACTTGATCCACCAGCTTGCCCCATGTGTTTTTTATCTCAGTTTGTTGAATTTCTATTCTGCTGATAACAGAAAACTATTTTTTTCTCTTCACTGTTGATTTGTTCCTTTCTGTGCTCTCAGAATTTTATTTCAGCTGTGTTATAGATAGAAGGCATATATGTAAGTATAGTCACCTTGAATTTTAAAAATCAACAAATTTACAGTTAAATTAGATTTATCCTTACATGATAATGTGATATCAAGCTTACTTAAAGTGGTTATAATTGTTTATTCATCTGAGTGAAGCTAGTATGATAGTGGCTCAAGTTCCAATAACAAATCTGAGTATTTTATTGCTTTGTTTTGTTGGTGGTGGGGAGGTTGTTACCAGAGGGAAAAACAAGGATAGAAAATTTTGCATGAGATCTATTTTACTAATTATAATGGAAAACTATTGACAATTACGTTTTAGTGTTTTTTATTTGTATTTTATTTATGTCTCTTTAGGGTCTAAGATCATCATGTCATCTTTAAAACATTTAACTGTGGATTCTAGCTACTGTGGAATGTTGGACCCTTTTCTGATACTTGAGTTCTTCTATTAGTATGAGGATATATAGATGCCTTTTTACAAATATCGCTAAAACAACCTCTTTGTAGAACCACCTCAAAGTGCCCTGATGCCCTTTATTATTCAGTTTCTATAATTAGCAGTGCATTTCTGAATGCGAAAATCAATCTTCCCATTGAGATATTAAATCAAGGTCCTAACAGTAAGTCATTTCTATTTGCTTCAGTGTGATTTTTGAGAGTATATATAATAACTAAAATATCTTGACGAAGTTATAGTTCCAATTATACTTGGCCTTTGATATAGCTCACTTTGATAGAAATATTATATTTCACTCAGTCTTCCCATCCCCTGGCTTGATATATGTCAATGAGTAGTTAACTACCTTTACTTATCGGATACAATTGATGGCCCTTGTTTATTATACTTAATCTCATTTCTTAAATTTCTATTTTTTAAGTCATAATCTGGAATTGAGAATAATGGTCAATCCCAGAACTTGATTTTATTTTCTCTAGTTTTAAATCCTGATATATGAAATATAAAACATGTATATTTTAAATGAATCCCAAAATAGAAGGGAATAATGAGAAGGTTGTTTAGTCTTATGTTTATATGATCAAAGAGAGAAATAAAGAGGAGTATATTAGCATAATTTGATACATTACAAGGCAGTAGTTTGTGAGATTCCTTCTATGGGATATAAATAATATTACAGCTGAATTATAATATTATTATAGCTGAAAACTTTGAAATTAAGAAAAAGAAACATACAAACAAGCAAACACAGACCTAGGTCACTTGCTACCTGTAAAAGACTAGAAGGAATTAGTCAGTAATTTCCATTTCTTTGAACACTGATCCATCCCAGAAAGATGGATAAATCATTGCTATGTTGTTTATTTTATATATTTATTAAGGGTATAGTTATGCTCACATACTACAGAGAATTTTCATTCATTTCTGCTAAATGTCAGCAGTGATTTGGTTTAATAGTTCATATGTTCATTTTTAAAGATAGAGTTAGTGACAAATACAATCCTTAATTTAAGATAGGGTAGAAGATGGTTTTTCTGGCACTGACACAGACATCTTAGGACTCTTTACTTACCCTGTCTGTAAAAAGTGAAATATAATGCTTGAGGATACATTTTGTTGACAGAAAACTAATGCTGTGAGGCTCTTGGAGGTTCAGCAAGCATGCACATGTGGTGATTATTTTAATCTTTCTTGATGCTTTGATTCACTCAGAAAATATAAGGAGGAGGTTTCTCTGAATTATACTTGTAAAACTGCAGAGTAGTGAGGTAACTTGCCGTAAAGTGTCTTTTTAATGCAGAAACAGGAATTGCTTTCAAACAGAAAAGAATCAGTTTTCCAACAGTAAGTGGTTATTGAAAGAAAGGCTACATTTTATAAGTAAGTATTCCAGTGAGGGAATAACAATACTTGTGAGGACAGCACAAAGAGAGACACAGATGAAGAGACAATATTGATCATCATGCATCAGAACGATCTGAATTTGTATCAGACTGGTTTGAATCTGAGCTCTGCAGCTTACTGTTTTACCCAGTCATGTTGCTGGGTCCTGTTTATCCTGTGCTACTTTATCTCTAAAATAAATTTAGCTGTGAATGCTCAATAAATGTTAGGTAATTGTATTATGTACAACTGACAGGCACAGAGTAAAATCCTGCTTAAAAGAAATACACTGAATAGCTTAGTACTGTCAATGCCCCACAGTGATTTTACTTCCTTTTTAGAACTTGTGCACCACAGCATAGCAGAAGGGATACTCTATGGAATTATTTTCTTCAATAATACAAAGTACCCTCTATGTCACCCACAATCCTTCTGAATCTGCGGACCCTGCAAACAATTGCTTTCCCTCTCTTCCTTAGTTTAGAGCATCATTGTTATACATTGGCTCCAATGTCAGATGGCCTAATTCTTGGTGAAAGGGAAAATTAAATGATCTCTGGATATCTAACCATTTTATTGTGTATTCAAGGTACCTCTTCCTCTAAAATATTGTGGAATTATTACTTTGATACCTAGAAAGGGTAATCACATTTAATACTGGGCGAAAAAGTTAGCAAACATCTTTTTTATTTTTTTCCTATGACAAATCTCTTAGGAAAAAAGCGAAGTTTAATAGGGCAGAGGATGGCCCATATACAATATCCATAAAGAAAAGCTATATTTTTACTTTTAGGAGTTCATTTTTTTTTTTTGAGCCAATTTGTAAAATACAACTGCTGTGCAACAATAGATAAATCCGGAAGAAACACTGGGGTTGCTGCACACAGAGGAAAGACCAGTGAAGACACAGGGGAGAAGGTGGCAATCTGTAAGCCAAGGAGAGTGGACTCAGAAGGTACCAAACCTATGGACACCTTGATCTTGAACTTCCAGCCTCCAGAACTATGAGGAAATACATTCTGTTGTTTAAGCCAAACAAAAACAAACAAAAACAACCCAATAGATAAATCCATATTAAATGATAAATAATAAAGGCATTCAGAATAAATTACTTGAAGTTGGCAAGTGTGAGATGATGATTCTTTCCCTTGTGAATTAATCACTGTGAAGAATTGAAGTGGCAATTACATTGGCTGAATCAGGACTGTGACTATAAACCAATTTATGGAATTTTTTCCATTGATAGTAGAAAGCATAATATCTGAGAAAATAAGCATTTCCAAACTGATGCATATATATATATATATATATATATATATATGCATCAGTTGAATCAGTTTCAACCCTCGAGGGTTCTATCCTTGATTTTTGAATCCAACAGGATCCAATCATGAAGCTACCCCTTCCAACCTGTGTGACCTTGAAAAAATGCTTAAAGGTGCTGAGTACATGTGTTATTGGAAATGTGATTAATTTTCCAGGGTTTAAAATAAAGATTAGGAATAAAATGCATGTATAAAAAAAAATCACTAGACCTGTCCAACCTAGAGGTAAAAATAACTGAAATGGAAACCCTGCATTACAGCCCTCACCTGTATAACTACAAGGCCTTGGTCCCCTTATGAATGTGTTGTCAAGTGATTGCTAGGCATTTTTGGGTGACCTGTCTGTGACCTGATGTTTCCTCTGGAAATCCACTTCAGTCAAGCAGTTTTTGATCAGAATGTTGCTGATTCAATTTGCTGCTAGAGATCGCTGAAGGAACTCTGCTTTCCTGTCATTTAGGCACTTCTCCATTATCTCTGCTGGGTGTTGGAGTGGGGGAATAAGTAGAGATAATGACTGTCTCCCTGACCTTGTACCTGGTTTACCATAGATCAAAGCAGCAATGGCTGTGGCCTGAAGCTCAAATTTCTTTCCAGATCACAATTGGGAAATGACTTGTCCCAAGTCACACAAGCAGAATACAGCAGAGCTGGCCTAGGACTCAGTTTTTTAATCTAGACAATTAAGTGAGTTTATAGTACACTAAATCTCTTTTATAAGAATCTATACTCTCCTCCCTTCCCACTACCAACCATGTCCACCACTGCTTAAGGATTGGTAGGATGTGAAAAGAGACTCTTACATCCAAACGAAGATATACGACTGTACACAAACACCATTTTTCTCTATTAATGTGCTTAGTTTAACACTGAAATGAGTGCAAGCTAGATTTCTGTAAACAATTTTTTTTCTGGTTGAGCAATTATTTTCATTACCTTTATTAAACTTTAGAATTCTTATCACTCACACGGATACTGAGAATAATTGTATCCCTGATTTTGTAGATGTCTCTCTTTATTTGCTAATTACTTACATTCTTAAAAATTTGCCTTTACAGATGGATCAAAAAAGATATGAGCTTTCTTCACTTGCTGTTTGTTTCATATAGAAGAGAGCCTGAAGAATAGGGATTATAGGTGTGCTTTTCATTGCTATATTCTGATCTATTTTCTTGCTGTTAGTTTTTTTTAATGACTTTATTTTTTAGAACAGTTTTAGGTTCACAGCAATATTGAGTAGAAGTTACAGAGATTTCCCATATATCCCTCCTCCTGACAAATGCATAGCCTCCCCCATTATCAACGTCCCCCAGCATCATCTAGCACAACTGATGAACATACAGTGACACATCATTATCCTCCAAAGTCCATAGTTTACATTACCGTTTACTGTTGGCGTTTTATATCCTATGGGTTTACAGAAATTTATAATGACATGTATCTACTGTCATAACATACAGAGGAATTGTGTGGACGTGTTTTCAGTTCCTTTGGGTAAATACCAAGGAACATGATTGCTGGATCATATAGTGAAAGTATGTTTAGTTTTGATCAAAAAAAAAAAAAAAAAACCCACCACCAGAAGGAAACCACCAAACTGTCTTCCAAAGTAGCTATACCATTTTGCATTCCTACCAGCAATGAGCTGGGTCTTTTAGTTTAATCTATTTCTATCCTCTTAATGACAAATCATGCTTAAATACATAGACATTAAAGAAGCAAGAAAATTCTGTTAAGAAAAGCATAAACATGTTTTAAAAATTGGCTACACCCCCAGTACTTGTCAGGTGCAGTATTTTGTCGTAATTATCTTCTTCAGGAGATCAAAAGAATTATTTTATTCCATTAGGTCATAACCGTCTGAGTGCCATACTTTCTGAGAAATCCCAAATGCTGCCAGTCCTGTAGTATCTATCTGTCCCTTGAGAGTTGTTATATTTTCTTACTCTGAAATTTATGCAACATCTTACTATTACATTTCTTCAACAAATGACTACATAAACGTGGTTTTTATTAACTTCTCTTTTATAATGTGAGTTAACTTCAAGCTGGATAGAAATTTGACTCCCTTTCATTGAACTTAATTCATTCCATTTGCTCTAATCTAATAGGAAAAATTTTCAGGCCTAACTTTCAGAAATTAACACCTTAGTCTCATTTAAGTCTGTTTACAGTATAATTCCAACACTTCTTATAAAGAGAGCTTGTAACTTGAAACAAATGCTTCATAAATCATTTAGTATCAAAATTGGACTAGACCACTGTTTGTGAGGAATAGGACATACTGTAAAAATGTACTGTTTGAGAAAGTGGTTATTTTTATCCGAAAATAGATATAAATATATATACGTAAATATAGATATACAAAAATTATACTTTCTGATGTCACATATGCCAAAGATTACTTTCAAATCACTTGGTAAAAAGTGTAAAATTAGGAGGTCAAAGAATAGTTTAGGCAAACTCTTAAAAATCTGTGTAAATACTAATTAATACAAGACCAAAGTGACAACTTTGAATTAACTCCCCACTCTCCTACTTAAACTTCATTTTGTACCTGAATAATGATACTAGGCAGTATCACCTATGTGAAAAATACCAGACAGCCTTTGTAATCCGGAATGTCTTTTATACAGTCTCTTTGGAATTACCTGTAGGCGATGTATTTGAAGGTAGAGTTAAAACCTTGTATTTCATTATTAACTCTATTTCAGCTGAAATTAGACAATTATTCAATAATAATGTAGTTTTAGGAGCCTGTTATAGACTAGACTTGTACTCAAAGTCACACTGAAGCAGTAAGCTTTCTGTTATAATAGCTAAACCAATATATTAAATATAAAGGCTGAAGAAGAGGTGCTCAGAGCTCATGGATTTATGGATGGTGTGGAGATAATACGCTTACAAAAGCCTTTGACTCCATCTCAAAAGCTCAGTGGTCCTAGAGACACTTGAAAATTCCTCCTTTTCCACTTTGGAGCAGACTTCATCTATTCACTTGAAATGTAAAGTTTGAATATCATAGTACTTAAAAAAATCTAAACTCTTAACATGTAGGCATCCTTTTAAAATACACTTAAATGCTACTTCATTTTCATGTATACTAGATACATAATTCCCATTTAAAACATAAGGTCCATGAAGATAGGGACATTTATCTTTTGTGTTCACTGCTGTATTGCTGGGACCAGCAATGATGTAAGATAAATAGTAAGTAGCCAACAAATGTATGCTGAATAAATGAATGAATGTAAATTAATTTTGATTCCTAGCAGATTGGTAAGTATAGAAAGCATTTGTCTTAGTCTGTTCAGGCTGCTATAACAAAATACCACAGAGGGGTGGCTTCTAAACAATGGAAATTTATTTATCACAATTCTGGAGTCCGGAAGTCAGAGACCAGGGTGCCAGTGTGATTGAACGAGGGTCCTTCTCTAGGTTGCAGACTTCTTGAATCCATACATGGTGGAAGGAACTATAGAGCTCTGTGGGATCTTTTTTATAAGAGCAGTAATCCGATTCATGAGGGCTCCAGCCTCATGAGCTAATCACCTTCCCAAGGCCCTACCTTCTAATACCATCACCTGGGGTTAGGATTTCAACATAAGAATCTGAGGGGACAAAAGCATTCAGACCATAGCATTGATCAAATTAGTAAATATTTTTAAACTTGTGATGTGTTAGAATTTTAACTATAAGGGTGTTAAAAAAACATATACTGAATGCGTTTAGCAACCTAAACTTTTTTTTCATAAAGGTTTAGTTATCGATTAATGATACACATTCTACCTGACGGTCATCATTTATAATATATGGACCCATCTCCTGCAGCTTCAGGGTAACTAGGAATTTGCATTTTAATTATGGGCTTCACTAGCCCAGTTAAGTCTGTTGTGTGTATGTTTTATTATTATTGACTAAATCTTTCAGCAGGAATCTAGTTTTACCTGAGGAAAGAAAATTTAAACAGGTATATATAGCAACATTTATTCCCAAAGTAGATAGAGTTGAAATTTGCTCAAACAATAGTGAAAATTTGGAGTCTCACATTACTCTGGATCTAATGATTTTTTTTATCCTTATAGATATTGAAGTAGTTCAGCAATCATGAAATATTTCTTAGATTCTTATATTTATCTCTCAAGTGCTCTTTTATACTCTAGTCATTCTTCCATGTTATCAATCCATCTACCTTATATCCAAAGCCATTCTTTATGTATTTCATGGCCCTAAAAACATTTTCCATTTGCCTTATTTCTTTAATACTTTATTATGCCATTCATTTTTTAACCCGACCTCCTTTTTAAGGTTTCTGTTTACATTTCCTTCCACAACTCCTAACACTTAATCACACTCCGCACTACTCATTATTTCACATGTGCAGGAATACTTTAGTCTACTACTCAGTCTAAGTACAATATTAAAGGACTACTGAGTTGTCCAGAAGTAGAAAAATTCTGAGATGTCAAACTATTGACTGTGGAGATAAGAAATATGAAAATGAAAATCAATACTTATTTACATAAATGTCCACAAAATGTATTACTATGTCAACTTATAAACTGCAACTCAAATCTCTTACGGTAATATATAAATTCAGTGAGGGAAGTGGATGCAATTAATGGCTACTTGATGGGGGATGAGACTTGTAAAATAAGAGAACTTAGTCCAGAGTACTTCATAATGCTCGTGTCTGTTTTATTCTTTATTCATGCTGCTCTAATGATCTCATGTCTCCCTCTCCGACCATAATTCTTTTCATCTTTTTGTCATCTTTGTAAAAATGTCCACCTTCTCTAATCTTGAATGTCATAGGTTATGAAACGTTCTCTATGTTCCCCAAATAGCCTGCCGTTCCCTTTAGGATTCTATAGCTCTTTATACATATTTTAATTTTGTTATCCTGTAATTATTAATTTGCCATACTCTTGACCCACGTGAGTGTGAGGTTATTTAGGAAGGGCCACAAGGTGTGCCTAACATAGTAGGTCCATTAGTAATTTGTAGAATGAATCAGAGGCTGTTTACTATTTCTTTGACTAAGCCACGATCAGGACTGGCTCAGTGGAGAACCAGAGAATATCTCTTTCTTCCTAGTTAATTTGCCTAGAATTATTGAAAACTGAGGGCAAACAGACCAACAGAGGGTCATGGAATTGAGAATAAATTCCATATTAATGGCATCTTAATGAATTCATAGCCACTTAAAGATACTCCTTGACCAATACTGGGCCAAAAAGCCAGATAATATATTGGGGGAAGAATTGTTAACTATGCCTTGGGAGAAAGTGTAGCTTAATTACAGTAACCAAGAGGTAGTAATGATGTTGTAGTTGTTTTACTATTTATTACTAAACAAAATAGTATATTACATATAATTAGTGATATTTGTTCATTTTCATAATTATATTTGATTCTCTTTTGTGCTAGGTGTTATGATACTCAGTTTGCATAGGTAATGTCATTTACTTTTATTATTTTAGCGTTGGGCACAATTTTACAGCTGAGTAAACTGAGATGTAGAGATTTTAAGTTAATTATGTAAGGTCAACTAGGAAGAAAGCAGTAAAGGCAAGATTCCAATTTGTGTCTCTAAAATTAAATCCTGTGTGCTTTACAACATAGAATTGCCACTCCAAAGATGCTAAATCCTTTTTATTCTTCATTTCTTTAATATTTCCCTTTCTTCAATTCCACCTTCTTCATGACTGATTTTATTGAAGTCGTTTATAAAATATAAGTATGCACCCTGTTCAGTGCTTGGTGTTCTATTCAGTAAAGGTGTGAGGTATATCCAAAGTAATCACTGAACACTGGGAAATGCCTATGGAAGAACCTACGGGACGAGGAGGGATAAAGTGTACATAGATAGTAATTGTCCTAGAAAAAGCAAACACAGGCTTGCACATGGGAAATGAGACTGGGAGGGGCAGAAGAGGTCACTGTTGCTGCTGCCTTGCCTGACATTTGGGAGGAGTTTGTTTTCTGTCATCAGCAGACAGCCTCCGAAAATCAGAGCTGGCAGGGCTGCTTCTGAACAAGAGCCACCGATCCAGCAATTGTTTTGCACAATGAGCCAAGCTCTCTGCTTTGGGAAATATACTGTTATCTGGGATAATACAAATGCATTGAATTATCTGGGATTTCATCCAGCATGGATCCCATCAGACAGAATTGCCTCATCATGTTATTTTTGACTGTGGTAAGACTGCAGGTTTTGCTTTTCTGAAAATCAACCTGCAGCAAATCAGCTTTGATTATGGATTGAATTTACAAAGCTGTTCATTCCTCATCTTATTACCTAGACTCAAACTCCAGAGTGAAATCCAATACGATTGTGCCATATTGTCTACCTTCCAGCTTTCAAATGTGTCTGAAGATATTTCAAACAAACAAACAAAACCACTAATGAAGATTAACTCCTATTTCATTAAAAAACGTGAATTTGTTCCAACTTCCCTCCCTCTCAGTCCTAGGGAAGCCAGAATAATATTAAAATAAGGTACGTTTCACATCATGTATCTAAAAGTAAATCAGAGCTTTATATTAACTATTTTGTGTGGTACTTAATTTTAGAGGAACTTGTGGAGAAAAACCGCATTGGTGATAATGCCCATTAAAGAGTAAAAAAGCACACCAGCTATATTAATAACGACACTACTTATCATAATAGTTATCACTTATTTAATATTCACTATATACTAAGCTCTTTAAACATTTTCTAAATTAATCTTCACAGAGTAATGGGTAGGAAATATCCTTTCTATTTTTATTTTGACCCTAGATTCAGAGATTTGCCTTACTGAGAGTCTTCAGTTCCTGGCACACTATCCTGATGGCCTGTGTCCACAAATTTCCCATTTTACTAGGCATGAATGTTTTAATACTTTCTTCCTTTATTCCTAGTCTCCATGCCCATTCTCTTCCTCACAGGCCAGTTAACACTTTACCAGGTTAATATTGCCCCTGGATAAGGATGTATTTATGTATCTTTGATGAGTACAGAGCTGTGTATGTTTTTAATTTATATAACTTATTGTGTTATAGCTCATTCTTTTACATATTCATTCAGCACTATGCTTTAAAGTTCTACCTCTGGTGTTGAATGTATATCTACTTTGTTGTTTCTAACCACTAAATGATACTGTTATCTATAACCTTTTACCGAACTATTCCCCTAGTGATATGTGTGTTACTATACATTATCAAAACTTCAGAGTGGTGAACATTCTGGGCAATCACCATTTTTAGGTTAAATATTTGCAGTTTGATGCTATTTAAATTAGGATTTTTTTTATAACTGAGCAAGATATTCTCTAGATCATATATGCAGACTTTTAAAAAATAAATTTATTTTATTTATTTTTGGCTGTGTTGGGGCTTCGTTGCTGCGCGCGGGCTTTAGTTGAGGAGAGCGGGGGCTACTCTTCATTGCGGTGCACGTGCTTCTCATTGCGGTGGCTTCTCTTGTCGCGGAACACGAACTCTAGGTGTGCAGGATTCAGTACTTATGGTGCACAGGCTCAGTAGTTGTGGCGCACGGGCTTAGTAGCTCCACGGCATGTGGGATCTTCCCAGACCAAGGATCAAACCTGTGTCCCCTGCATTGGCAGGTGATTCTTTTGTGTGTGTGTGGTACGCGGACCTCTCACTGTTGTGGCCTCTCCCGTTGCGGAGCACAGGCTTCAGACGCGCAGGCTCAGCGGCCATGGCTCATGGGCCCAGCCGCTCTGCGGCATGTGGGATCTTCCCGGACCGTGGTACGAACCCGTGTCCCCTGCATCGGCAGGAGGACTCTCAACCACTGCGCCACCAGGGAAGCCCCTGGCAGGTGATTCTTAACCACTGTGCCACCAGGGAAGTCCCTATGCAGACTTTTTAAAAGACTATTTTTAGAGCCGTTTTAGGTGTACATCAAAATTAAGGGGAAGGTACAGAGATAACCCATGTATCTCGCACTCCACACATGCCTAATCTCCCCCATTATCAACATCCCTCACCAGAGTAGTACGTTTGTTACAATTGATAAATCTACATAGATACATCATGATCACCAAGAATCCATAATTTACATAAGGGTTCACTCTTGATGTTATACATTCTGTGGGTTTGGGCAAATTTATGATAACTTGTATCTACCATTATAGTATATTACATATTAGTTTCACTGCCCTAAAAAACAACAACAACAACAAAAACCCTTTTTGCTCTGCCTATTCATCCCTGTCTACCCCATCTCATATCAACCACTGACCTTTTTACTCTCTCTATGGTTTTGCCTTTTCCAGAATGTTATATACTTGGAATCATACAGTAATTAACCTTTCAGACTGGCTTCTTTCACTTAGTAGTATGCATTGTTTCCTCCATGTCTTTTCATGGCTTTATAGCTAATTTCTTTTATAGCACTAATATTCCACAGTTTAACCATTTGCCTACTAAAGGACATCTTGGTTGCTTCCAAGTTTTGTCAATTAGGAATAAAACCTGATATCAACATCTCTGTGCATGTTTTTGTGTAGAAACAGTTTTCAAATCCTTTGAGTAAATACCAAGTAGTGTAATTGCTGGATCATATGGTAAGAGTATGTTTGGTTTTGTAAGAAACTGCCATATATGCAGAATTTTGTTTGAAGGGCCATAGGTCACACAAAATTAGTTTCATAGGTCCTGTCAATTAGTTACCAGAATGATTACAGTTGTGTTTTCTCAAGTGAGTGGTGTTTGAGGGCCACAGTTTCCTGCAACCTCTCAAAGAGTATTATCAATATCTATAAGTTTTGAACTATGATCACGATTATAGAGACAGCACCTCGCTGTTTTTCATTTCTATTTCTCTGATAAGCAGTGTGGAAGAGCATCTTTTTTTTTTCTTTTTTTTTTAGCTATTTGGTTTTACTTTTCTCTGAACTGCCTAGTCACCCTGTTTGGCCATTTTTCTACTAAACATTCTTATTTTTTAGAAATTCATTTTACATTTAGATATCGATCAGTTTTCAGTTTTAGACATTGTACATATTTTCTCCTGGTCAGTTACCATCACAAACTTAGTTTATTGTGTCCATTGTAAATAGTAATCTTTAATTTTGTTGTAGTCAAGTTGAACTTTCTGATGTTTTATATAACCATTTTTTGCTTGTCCCGGGGCTACAGGGATATTCTCCTCCATGAATTTCTTCTACATTAAATTTTAATTTTGACATTTGGGTATAAATCCAACTGAATTTCATCTTTGAAGAAAGAAATAGGACACTACCGTGCTTTTGGTTCCTCCCAAAGCAGACAAGAATCCTGAGGCAAGGATTCCAGATAGTACAAGTGATCTGAGATACTATCCCAGAAAAAATCAGGGCGTTGGTTAAGCAAGAAAAGGAAGGGAAGAAAGCCAATGAAAGATGAATTTTCCAGCAAGCTACCAAGGTGTGTAACTGGAGCTTAATACCATTGTGGAAACATGGGAGCTAGTGTGAAACACGACCCTAGTGGTTATTTCTCACTGAGGGAGTGTTGGATTCTTGGCCACTACGGGATTACCCTACAGACAGACAGAGTGAAGTCTGGCTCTCACAGAAAGCTCTCAGAGATGCGAATGCTGGCAGGGTGATATCATGTGGTATGCTGTGGACTGGCAAAACCAAGGAGACTAAGCATGAAACTTATAAGTTCATCACTTCCTTATTAATAGATTTTTATTGGCATATTAATCATATGCCAAGTTTCTAGATGCATGGATCTGTTTTGTGCACATCATGTTTATATACCTGCATGAGTATTTAAGAAACAAAACTAAAAGTAATGAGAGGTCCTGTGCATTATCTGTTAATCTGATTCTGAGATACAATATTGTTTTTTTGTCTCGTTCCCTCCCCTACCCCTTATTATGTATTCTAGTTCAGTAGTTGTGTTAGCAATAAGGGGGAATAATTTTGATTTTTTTCAAAGTTAATATTTTACACAGCAAATATGCTAGACTATTAATTCTGTTACTTGATTCTGTTGCATTTTATGTGAGAGTCCATATCACATGAAACAACAAAAAAATTTCTTACCTTTCCTTTACACATATTTACCTGTTTATCTTTCATTTATATGATCACCAGCACCATGTTGCACGATAGCATTGCTAAAGAGCCTTTAGCAATGTCTTGCATATCTAGCATAAAGGAAATTCCTCTAAAACATATGTAGAATTAATTTTACTGTTGATTCTGAAATTGAGATTGGCCTTTTCTATGTCTAGTTTACTGAGAATTTGTATTATACTTGAAAGTTAATTTCATCAAATTCTGTTCTGCCTCTATTGATAAATTAATGCCAATATTTCAATTTTTCATTAATATGAATTATTTTAACAGATATACTGAATATCATCTTTACATCTAGAATGAATTCCATTTGAATATTTTATTGAATTAGGTTAGTTAATATTAGGCTTTTCTTTTGAATTTTCAAATCTTTGTTTTATTGGCAATAAGATTATTTTCAATGACTTTGTGTACACACATACATGTATACCCATTTCGGAATCCTTAATAGTTTTTGTAGAACATACTTTTTGTGCCACTTTGAGATCTGCTTGGATCCCTTTTGCCAACCTCTGTACCATCCCACTCACTGCTGTATTAACTGCTACTAACTGCTTGGAACTGAGACTGCAAAATGGTTGCCTTTGGCCACGAAACCTTCTCTAAGTCTTATCTTAAGATAACACTTAAGTCTATTCAGAGTCTTATTTATTCAAGTATCAACTTTAAGATTTTTATTTTTCCAGAAATTTGTTTACAGCTGTCACCTTTCCTTCTAAGAAATGTCTCTTTCAGTTAACCCCAGTGCCAGTGCACGTGTGTGTGTTTCTGCCTGTGTTTGTGGGTACAGGAGTCAATTATGGAAGTTGATTAGTGAGGCTCACTGACCAGAGCTAGCCTGTAAATCCTACTCACTTCTTGTTGCCTTAGTTTTGGCCTTTCTGGAGCATAGCTTAATATTCCCCCAAGATTCACATTAACCTTTGTTGATAGAGTCTTAGGTTTAAGAATGATAGACAAGATGCCTGGTAGATGAAATAAGTTGGAAGAGAGCTTTTCAAGCAAAAATTCTGTGGAGATTACTTTTCTTGGGGTAAAAAGAGGAGAGTCTATAATACTTCTCCAACACCTTATTTATAGGATATTAGGCAATATCTTTCCATTTTTACTCTAGAATTTTTTCCTCTCACCACCAATAAAATATTTCTCCAGACATTCTTTACACAGTCTCTTGTACGTCATCAATATTTCCCTGCCATCAAATCATCTGAACAGTGTACAAATATGCAGTTATTTTTCCTAAATGAAAAATAGAAAGTACAGTTGACACTTGGTCAGCATGGGTTTTAACTCTGTGGGTCCACTTACATGCAGATGTTTTTCAATAAACACATACTACAATACCACATGATCCGCAGTTATTTGAATCCAGGAATGTGGAACATTGGATACAGAGGGATGACTATAAAGTTATTCATGGATTTTCGACTGCATGGGGGTCAGTGCCCACTAACCTCTGTTGTTGTTCATGAGTCAACTGTAAAATCTTCTCTTGACCAAACTTTGCCCATCAATTGCCTTCCCATGTCTCTGTTCCATTTTCTGCAAAACCAATCAACTGTCCTTAGTTTTCACCTTTTGTTCTCTTTTACACCCTGAACAATCAGGCTTTCATCCCTATCACTCCACTAAGTCCATCTTGTTTTTCACACATTCGTGGTCAATTTTCAGCTCTACAAGAAACATTTGGCAGAATTAGTCATAACTTTAAAATTTTTCTTTACTTGGCATTTATGTGTATATACTATTTCACTTGTCACTCTGGTGTTCTGATGCCTCTTGTTTTCTACCACTTCTTAATGTTAAGGTGCCCCAGGATTGTCAGTCTTTGTACTCTTGAGTTATTTAAAATGTCTCATGCTCCTGGTGTTACCATCTACTTCAGGTGACTCCAAAATTTCTATCTCCAGCTCATACCTCTTTGCTGACCTCCACTCTTGAACAACTGAGTACTCAGCATATCTATGTTTATATCTAATAAGTGCCTCAAACTTAACATGCACAACCTGCACTCTCAGTATTCCCACCAAACCTGCTACATGTAGAATTGTCTCCATTTCATTTGATGACAATTCCATCCTTTTGTACGCTCAGTCTCCAAACCTTGGGGTCATATTTAACTCCTGTCATTCTCATCTTGTGATTAATCCATCATAAAGTTTCTGAAAATATATCCAAATTCTGATCAATTTTTACTATTTTCATTGTTAACAGCAAGGTCCAAATAATAATCACCTTTCAGTTGGATTATTGCAATAGGCTTTCAAGTGGTTTCCCTCATTTTACTCTCCTCAACACAATAACCAGAGTTATCCTTTATAGAAGTGAGTGTTCGTGTTATTGCTTGTCTGTTCAAAATCCAGTTTTGTGTCTCCATTTCACTCTTAGCACAGGCTAAAGTCCTCTCATTCCTGTAGGATTTTATGTAATTTAGGCCCCTGTTACTTTTGCTGACATCATCTCCAACTTTTTCTCTAGCCCAGGTCTTAACAGGTGCACTGACCTCCTTTCCATTAGTTGAACACATTAGCACTCTAATACTATAGAGCTTTGCACTGGAATGTGCCTCTTGTAGATGGCCATGTAGCTAACAGCATCAATTTCCTCATGTTTAGGCTTAGATGTTACTTTCTTATTCAGGCTGACACTAATCTCCCTATTTAAAATCACATCTTCCTTTTACCACTTATATTCCCTATTCCACTTACGTGGGTAAGTTTTTCTCAACATTTATAAGCTTCTAACATACTAAATATTTTACTTATTATATGTATTTGTATTGTCTAGGTCCTGTTGCTAGGATCATAAACTCTGTAAAGGCAGGTATTGTGTTTGTTGTTTCCACCAATATATCCCAACAGTGTAGAACAGTGCTTGGCTTATAGTAGGTGCACGATAAATATCTATTAAAGAGTTAAGGCATTTTATTGAAGTTTCTACATTCTGAAGTGGCACTCTTGCTTTGCGTGTATTGGAATAGAAATATAAATTCCATTTAAAAATGATTTTTTTCCTAATTTGTTGCATGTTAATCCCCGAAGTCACTATATTTTAGTGATCTTTGAGAAATTGCAGAAAATGATACAAAAGAAACCTATTTAAATTAGACGAAAACTGGTAAGTGTTGTAAGTTAGAAAAAGCTAAGGCCCCAAAGGTGATGCGTATAGCAATGTTGACAAAAGAGAGGTATCTAAACCAAAGCAGAGTCTTTTCTGGATAATGATTCTTCTACCATATTATGATAGAACATGACATATCATCTTTAATTATAGAATATTATAGAATTATAGTACAAGGCATGAAATATTCATACCTGTATGTACATCTCAGAATGTGTTTCTGTTGTATAGATACGTGTTTACATATAACTGAGATATGAATCTAAAGGAAACTATTGATTCATCCACAGAATTTACTCAGTACTTCCCAAACATCATTTTCCTATCCTTATGATTTATATTGTAGGTCCTGGATAGCAAAATAGTGTAACAATATAAAGCTTATTTGGCTGTTTTTTCACGTATGCTAAACTCAAGTTCTGAACATATCACAACTTTCTAAAGGTCAACCAGCAAGTTGATTAGCTGGAAAAAATGTTGTAGCTTATAACTGACTTCATATGACTCTAGAGAAATTTTATATTACTTGCTTATATCTGTGTTATAAGTTTAAGTTACATGCTATATAGTTAACTTCACTTACATGCCTGGGCACACCAGCATGCTTCCTGAATATAAGCATGTAAACTACTTCCAGGCTTTTAAATCTATGTAAGTCTGATATTATTTTATGTTCTAGATGCCACTGGTATAAAATTATCTTCCAGGGCTAAAATATACAAAACAGAAGCACTCATTGTCTTTTTAATCTCAATTTTAAAATGTATTAATCCTTATACATTCCTAATAAAGACCTAATTATAACATTTCCCAGATGTTTACTATTAGAAATAAGATACAAACAAGATACCCAGTTATCTTCTTTGGAGATGTATTATACTCTTTGGGCTCATACTCTCATTCATATATCTAAGAAATTCATGTTATATTAGAGCTATGCCTCTTCACTCATATTCTGATCATGACCTTGTAGGTGGAAGTTTAATTGAGAAAAAAGAAAGGTAACTGATAGCATGTCTTTTAATCATCAGATAATGATAAGTAAAATTTCCAGAATGATATTCACACTCTTAAAATCCCCAGAAGCACCACTGTACTACCTTACTTGCTGTCCCAGGGAGCCAGTCATGGAATTAATCGAGCATGTCTGCCTCATGAGTCCCAATAACTGTGGTCACTCTCTTGATGAAGGATGTTCTTGATCTTCATCAACATGGACTACTTCACTGGTTTTGCTCCTAAGTCTTCTGCAGTGGGCTTACTGGTATTTTCTCGAAGCTCTGCCCCTCCCAGTGACTCAGAACTCCTATATTTCTTCCTAGATACTCGAATACACCAAAGTGGAAATTGAGAATATTTTTATTGGTCTAATAAAAAATACAGTACATTTTGGCCATATTCATAACTTAGTAATTGTTTGCTTACAGCCTGTATAACTTCTAGTGTGGGATGCCCATCCTCCAACTTTAACTCTTAATAGTAGCAATTTATTCATCTAAACTTCTGTTACCAGAGACAACTCATAGAAAGTGACTGTCAGCATAAAAGGGGTATACTTCTTCCAACTGGTGTTTAATCTAGGAAAGTACTTGTGTAGTAATCACTGGCTCTGAAACTTATTTGAGGAGGTTATCCATAACCTAGAATTTTAAAAAATCCCCTTGAAATAAATTGAAACTTTGTTCCCCAAGGGTTCATGCCAAAACGCTCTGAGGCATCAATAAAAAAAGCAATGAGCTTATTTTGCGAATTAAGAATCTTTTCCTAAGAAGGAGGATCTGTATGAAACACCACGAATTATCCAAGTGTGAAGTGATAAATAGGAATATGTACCCAGCTAGAGACCTTTGCAATTAGAGAAAACATTGTTTGCTTCATCTTTTTGTAAGGTTGGATTCAATTAGCATGTTCAGTGGACAGTGGAGTCCTGGCTTTTCTTTACAACCTGTAATAGACACAATTATTTTTCAGGGTTGCTTCTATTCTGTAAATATGCCAGTATTGCCTGGCTTAAACTAAGTATATTTTAATGAGAACTGTAGCTCCTAATTCCTCTCATTTCTGGAAGTCCTGCACAGTGGCAGAAATTGCATACCAAGGAAGATGAATAGCCAAATATTAACCTCTTTTGCCTAAATGTATAGTGCATATCAAAGGTACACTTGGTCTTTTAATAGAAATCCCAACCTCACCCTTGGTATTCTTCCCTTTTTGTAATTTAGGATTATCACGTTGACCCAGTAGCACAATCAGGTAGATTTATGCAAAATAATGGATATTCACTATAACAAAACAATCAAATGTCAGTGTGAGAAAAAAGTACACTAAAGAGGTAGTGAGTTCAGTCTATCAGTGATTCCGCATCTGCTACAGTACCAATCTACTGGAAATAATTGTCAGGGCACAGACCTCTGGATTACAAATATGCTGATGTACTGTGGATGGGATCGTGACACCATGTATTCTGTCACTTTTTCTTCATTTCTAGGGCTAAATTCCTCCCACATGGTTGTGAATTATGTAGCAGAAATTGACAGAAATTTTAACCTCAATAGTGAATGCTCAGTAAATACATATTTTATAGGCTGCTCAGGCAGATAGTCTTATCACTATTAAGCTACCATCCTTGTACACAGAAGATAGGAAACCTGGGTATTATCTCTTTGTTTCTATGCCTTACTCATTTTGCCTTGCAGGGAGCCACATTTTAAAAGCTGGTAGTGCTCCAGAAGTTAATTTGTGAATCAGCGGTTTGGAACTTGATATACATTTTCCCATAGAGACAATATTAACAATGATAGGTTAGGACAACCTCTATCATGCCTACTTAATTGGCAATAAACATTAATTCTAGAACCTAACCAAGCTGTATAAAATGGACTTGATTTGTTAGTTTCAACAGGAATATATTTTTACCAAAGTTGGAGTTCTACCTCCTTATCTCCCACCCCAACATCCATGTACACATGGAAGTATGTCCCAATTTCTCAGTATCTGGATTTTGAGAGTGAAGAAATAGGCCATCTCAGTGCATCTGGTTGTGGTCTCACTGAACTAGTTAGTCTGGGCTTCATCTGGGGTGAGATGTTGGGAAGATGCAGAGTTAGGAAACTCTAAATATGGAAGCTTAGAGAGAGACTTGTGCAGAATCGCCAACAAAAAGCAGAGAAATAAAAAAACAAAACACACAGTACTAAATAGACTGTGTAAAGGACATTTGTTATGATATGAAACCCTTTGCTTGCCCTCAGCTGGAAGTGTGCATCAGGTGATTCAAATTTTTAGCTACTCTACACATGCCTGGGAATGACCACGGGAGCACCCAAGTATTGATTCTGGAAAATTTTATACTTAGGAAAATCTAAGATATGTTGCATAACAGACAACCACCCAAACTTTAATGACTTAAAATAACAGTTTTATTTCTCACTCATATTACATATCCGTCACATTTTGATGGCGGGGGTTTAAGTTCAGGGTCAGTGTATTCACCCAGAAACCCTTGGCCACAGCACAGCCAACATCATGATACTTTTTCATCATGCAAAGTAAGAAAAGAATCTCAGGAGGATACCATTTCAGCAATTAAAAGACCTGGAAGTGGCCTGTGTCTTAACTCATTAGCCAGAATAATCACATATGTTCACCCAAACACAAGAGGATGTGGGGTACGATTTTACAAGGTATCTGGAAGCAGGGTGAGGTGCATGTGTAGGAAGAAAACCAGAAACATTTGTTGAAAATTTAAGATGGCCACACATAGATTAACAAGTTATACCCAAGCTGTATTAATCATCTTGCAAATTCCTACTACCAATTTTGAAGATCTCAGGTAAGATTAGTGCTAGAAGAAGGAAACTAAGCAAGGATTGGAAACTCAAATGCGTAAATAGCAATTATTGAGGCTTGATTCTGAATGTGTTTTTATAGGCTATTTTCACCTAATTATAAAATAATATTTACAGATTTCATAGAAACAATGGATTTTTCTCATACAAAAAATATACTTGAACTGAAGGATTTTACTTGATGTCTTCTACTCCTGCCAATATCACGGAGGACTAATTTTGCGATTTGGCTTTTTTCCTTGAATAACACAAGGGACCCACTCGCATACATCAGATCTTCTTCAGGCACCCTCAATTCATTTCCCTTATTCCACTAAATCAAGCATGCATTGAGAAGTGAGTAACCTGAGATTTATTATAGTCAGTGGGTTCAAAATCTCCTATTCCTCTGATTCTTATACATTCTAGGGCTTGAAGTAAAATTCATCATGCAAAACGGATACTTATTAGTGACATAATTTAACTTCTGATCTTTTTCCAAAAAGTTGTATTTTCTGTTCATTTTTAAAGAAAATATTTCAATTTAGTGTGTGGAAATGCTCATAAATTTTTACTTAAAAAATTCAATGTGCTGAGTTTATATTTCTCAGTGTAAATTTTAATATTCAATTAGAGGACAATTTTTGTAACATTTAAATAAAAATAAATACTTAAAATTTGGTTTCAAATCATTTCAAATCTTTTTGTGTTTGTTAATAGTCAATTTAAAATCCCAAGGATTTAACAGTAGGTAAAGACAAAAATCCATCAATAAATAAAATATACACAGTATTGGATTTACCTTTTTACTATTATATATAAATGGTGTTTTACAAATCAAATATTTCTAAAAATACTCCATTCCATATACATTAAAACTTAAAATTGTTTTATTACATCAACCAGATTTTTTTTACAGGATGAATAAGTGTGTCACATAGAACATGAGTGTATTTTCCTTCCTTCTCATTCAGTAACATTGTTTCTTTTATCTGATTAATTTATCTCTTTGTTTAGTCATTGAACAAATGTTTATTAAGTACCGGCTATGTAAATGCCATATATGAGACATATAAAAACCCTAAACTCAGCGAGGGTTCATTTTAGTGTGGTGAGACAGACAGTAAACAATTAAATGAGGCAAGCATATACGTAATATACCAGATGGTGAAGAGGACAGTGAAGGGAAATAACAGGACCATTCCCCCTCCCAATTTTATGACTCAGTCTGTATATTTGGATTGGTAAATTATACTTACAAAATTGTAAACTTGTTTAGAATAATTCTATTGTTTAAAACAGATTGAGAGGGAAGCACAGAAGAGAGAATTTTCAAGAAAGAGACCTTACACTTAACAACATGATACAACAAATGCCTCACCCACAAAGAACTTAACATTTTTTGTAGAGCATTTATCATGTATAACTGGCCAGAAAGCACCAAAGCACTTCTTTGTTGACCTAATCCAGCATCTGTGGGCCACTCCTCTAGAGAAGTGATAAAATTGAATACTTTAAATCTTTCTCACTTCTATTTGTTTTCTCGCCTCTCTTGGGTTCATCTAGCAGGCTAAAGGGTTTCTGTGCTGAGCTCCAGTCACTCATTTTTCAAGTGTTACAACACAAAAGTGAAACTTGTAGGGATTTTTTTTTTGTTTGTAACTGAATAGGTTTAAAACAGGTGAAATTCTTGGCATCCAAAATAATAAAAAGATCACTTGGATTAGGGTGTGAATTAGAGGACCATTTCATAGCGTGTTTCTTCTAGCATATAGACTTACTACATTATATGTCAACAAATAAAAATAATTTTACTTTTGGGAGAATTAGAAATAGAAATAAAAATCAGTCCTTCTCCTCAATCCTTTTGAGAGATTAGTTACCTCATTAGCATCTACCCTCACTGCCATCACTGGGCCTATGCAAATTTGAAAGGCAGTGTAGAGGAGAGCCAGTCACAATGAAACACTAAAGTACAGGTTAATAAAATGAAGAGAATAAATAGTTGTCTTTATTTCTTAAATAACTTTCTATGAAAAAGGAGGTAGAGTGCTTCAGAAGTAGAAAAAAAGTGAAAAACACAGTATGTTACATAATAATAAAGGAATGACTGTACTTACTACTAAAATGCTTCACAGAAGAGTAACATCCATTGACTAAGTAATTATATTTGAAAAGTGAGAGTAATTCCATGTTAAGAGCTGAAATTATTTTTCAACATGTCCAATTAAACACAAGTGTATTAATTGCAGATTCTTAACTAAAATGATAAAAATGATGACAGTTCTCAGTGTAGAATAAATGTGGGAATATACATGTTGATTATTTTGTTCACTAAATTTTACAGTAATTCAGTTGTCCTCAAGCTTGAACATTATGAATGAATGGATGAATATTATGAATGATAACCAAGCACATGTGTCAAAAACTGATGTTTGATCATTTGTACAAAATTGTTTTTGCTAATGAGCCTAGTTCTCCCACAGTCATTGTTAAGCAATTTATGTATACATATCATTCTCACTTTGAAAATAACTTGTTCAAAGTATGAAATGGTCTCATGTGGGCTGAACTTAATCCCCCTAATACTGGGACATTCCTGTTCTAAGGATACCCATGGTGTGCTATATAGTGTCAGAGCCAGAATGCTTCTGTATGAATTCAGTTACTTACAGGAAAATAAGTTTTCATTTCTTTTCATTTCATTCCTTTCATTTTGTTTTCCTCTGGGAGACTGACCTACCATAATCTCTTTATAATAAAACGTTATGCAAAATTCCATTGGTTACTGGTCAAAAGTGGTCTTACAAAGGGTTTTGTAGCCTTCAAGAAGGTTATTGTTGTGATTTATGTCATAGAGTGTTCTGCCTATGTTTTCTTCTAAGAGTTTTATAGTGTCTGGCCTTACATTTAAGTCTTTAATCCATTTTGAGTTTATGTTTGTGTATGGTGTTAGGAAGTGTTCTAATTTCATTTTTTTACATGTGGCTGTCCAGTTTTCCCAGCACCACTTATTGAAGAGACTGTCTTTTCTCCATTGTATATTCTTGCCTTGTTTGCTGAAGATAAGGTGACCATATGTGTGTGGGTTTATCTTTGGGCTTTCTATCTTGTTCCATTGATCTATATTTCTGTTTTTGTGCCAGTACCATACTGTCTTGATTATTGTAGCTTTGCAGTATAGTCTAAAGACAGAGAGCCTGATTCCTCCAGCTCGGTTTTTCTTTCTCAAGGTTGTTTTGGCTATTCGGGGTCTTTTGTGTTTCCATACAAATTGTGAAATTTTTTGTTCTAGTTCTGTGAAAAATGCTATTGGTAATTTGATAGAGATTGCATTGACTCTGTAGATTGCTTTGGGTAGTATAGTCATTTTCATAATGTTGATTCTTCCAATCCAAGGACATGGTACCTCCTAGAAAAATGGAAATAAAAATAAACAAATGAGACCTAATGAAACTTAAAAGCTTTTGCACAGCAAAGGAAACCATAAACAAGATGAAAAGATGACCCTCAGAATGGGAGAAAATATTTGCAAACGAAACAACCGACAAAGGATTAATCTCCAAAATATACAAGCAGCTCATGCAACTCAGTATCGAAAAAACAAACAACCCAATCCAAAAATGGGTAGAAGACCTAAATAGACATGTGTCCAAAGAAGATAAACAGATTGCCAACAAACACATGAAAGGATGCTCAACCTCACTAATCATTAGAGAAATGCAAACCAAAACCACAATGAGGTATCACCTCACACCTGTCAGAATGGCCATCATCAAAAAATCTAGCAACAATAAATGCTGGAGAGGGTGTGGAGAAAAGGGAACCCTCTTGCACTGTTGGTGGGAATGTAAATTTATACAGCCACTATGGAGAACAGTATGGAGGTTACTTAAAAAAAACTAAAAATAGAACTTCCACATGATTCAGCAATCCCACTACTGGGCATATACCCTAAGAAAACCATAACTGAAAAAGAGGTATGTACCACAATGTTCACTGCAGCACTATTTACAATAGCCAAGACATGGAAGCAACGTAACTGTCCATTGACAGTTGAATGGATAAAGAAGATGTGGTACATATATACAATGGAATATTACACAGTCATAAAAAGAAATGAAATTGAGTTATTTGTAGTGAGCTGGATGGACCTGGAGTCTGTCATACAGAGTGAAGTAAGTCAGAAAGAGAAAAACAAATACCATATGCTAGCACATATATATATATATATATATATATATGGAATCTAAAAATAATATTGTTCTGATGAACCTAGGGGCAGAACAGGAATAAAGATGCAGATGTAGAGAATGGACTTGAGGACATGGGGAGGGGGAAGGGTAAGCTGGGACGAAGTGAGAGAGTAGCATTGACATACATACACTACCAAATGTAAAACAGGTAGCTAGTGGGAAGCAGCCACATAGCACAGGGAGATCAGCTTGGTGCTTTGTGACCACCTAGAGGAGTGGGATAGGAAGGGTGGGAGGGAGGTGCAAGAGGGAGGGGATATGGGGATATATGCATACATATAACTGATTCACTTTGTAATACAGCAGAAACTAACACACCATTGTAAAGCAATTATACTCCAATAAAGATGTTAAAAAAAAAGGTTATTGTAATATTCCTCTTTGACTTACCATCATTAGACAAATAAATCCCTGATGATTTTCATCCTGGGTGCAGAGCTGCCCAACTAAAAAGCATCTTCATTAGAAATCTGAACCTGAAAATCAGTGTATGCCCTTGTGATTTTGAAAAGCAGCTCACATTTGAAACCAAAGTCTGATTTGTCTGCCTGTGTCATTCTGTTATTTCTGGCATGTCTCTTCTTCCTGTAATCCTACAAGTCTCAGATTAGACCTCAATTTCAGCACCTCTGAAGGATACCACCTTAATATAAATCTTAAAGACACCACTTATGCTATATTTGAGGTCAATGAACTTATTACAATGAACTTATTACAACATAACTTTGACCATTGATGAAAATCCATCCAGATATATTTTGGCTGGTGTATTGACAAACTGGAATGAAATTTTGTTTATGCAGATAATAGACTTCCAACAGCAAAACGCCATTCGATGTTTTATTTCCCCAGAATAACCTAAGCCAACATTTATCTCTCCTGGACAAGGTTAATCAGGCAATGGGGAAGTGTCTCTAAAGTGTTTGAATGAGGTTAGGGAGATACTTTGATACTGCATTTAATTCTACTGATGGTGTGACATATTTCACCTGAGAAAGCAGCTTTCCAGAAAGCAGTAAATTAATAATCCTAAGTACCAAAGACATTGATATGGATTTCCTCAGAGAATTTTTTTTTTAATCTCATGAATTCACCATGCTAGCTAATGGAGTATTTGTAAGATTAGTTGTGGCAGGCATGTGTTGTTCTGATAGAATTTATATTAAATTTAAACACTTCTCAAATTTTACAATTATGTGTTACAATGCATTGTGGAGTTTTTTTGTGTTATAACAGGATGTTAAACTTTAGTTTGAAGTGTAAAGAAAACCTGAGAAAAGGTAATTTCTACATACTTTGAGCTGGTACAGATTCATACTTGCTTTTATTAAACAATATTCAATAATACAAGGAATTTGGATTTCTTTAACTTTAAACTGAAATTTTTTCAAGCTTATTTATTTGAAACTTCTATAAATTTTACAAGCTAGAGAATACTCAAGGAGTATACACTCAAAAACATAAAATTCAACTCTGGAAAATTTAAGAAAATTAAGATCAAACACATTAAATTTATTCCATTCATCATTTGAGGGGCCATTAATACAGCTCTTTTTCATTTTTAATGTGAAATTTTATAACTATAATCAATACTTTTAAGCAAACTAGGAAGGGGATTATCTGATTTTCATACAATATTTAATGATTTATAAGCGAGGAAGAAACAAATATTAGAAAATTACGTGGGGGTATGAAGATCAGATTTAACTATCTAGTAACTGGTAATTTTATTTATTTTTTATTTATTCATTTATTTTTCTTTTGCGGTACGCGAGCCTCTCGCTGTTGTGGCCTCTCCCATTGCGGAGCACAGGCTCCGGACGCGCAGGCTCAGCGGCCATGGCTCATGGGTCCAGCCGCTCCGCGGCCTGTGGGATCTTCCCGGACCGGGGCACGAACCCGTGTCCCCTGCATCGGCAGGCGGACTCTCAACCACTGCGCCACCAGGGAAGCCCTGGATGTTTATTTTTTAAATTTTCCCAAAAGACAATGTTTTTTGGTTTTTAAGTTTTCTCCCTAGACTTCAAAATAGAACTTTAATATTTCATATGTTAGCTTGATGATATGAATGGGAGTGGCTGAAAATCAGAGTTCAGTATTCAAGAAGCTTTTGTAGGTGTCTTGATCTTCCTCTCAGGAAGTTAAGAAACATAAGTGACAAGATTGTCCCTCTAGCGTTGCAGAGACGTTGGGAAAATCTGGTTTAATAAGAGATACGTATGGATTCTGTAGATTTTGTGTAAGGACATCACACACTTGTATTGTTAACTTCACTTATAACCTGTCTTCCTTATCATTCCATCTGGATTTTATTTTATTAACCTTTTTTTTTTTTTTTTGCCTCAGAGGAGTGACATTGTTGCAAATTAGCAACGGCAAAGATTAGATGGTAAAACTGACTGTAACAAAGGTGGAGAATTAAGTAAAACCACTGGATTCTAAGGATGAGCTATCTCTTAAGAGGAAAATATACTCAGTTTTCTGGCTTCTCTAAAATAGTAGGAGCACAGTTGGTTTGCCAGAATATTTTCTACGTCCCCTCTCTTTTCCCATCTCAATTGACAGCTCTTCACTTCATCTTCCCTCTTCTCAGACAACATGCTGATATGTCTGAATCTCTCCTCACCCCATTCACTTTCTCTAAACTCTCCCTCAGGGAAACGGAAATGTTAGCTTTTGACTCTGAAAAAGGTTGATTCATCATCGGAAGTTCTTTTTGCCTTCGTTCTATTCTTCGCTATATTTTTTGGATGCACATATACAATTATATTAAAACAATCATAGGAAAGGAATGAAATCATTCTTAAGTTGCCTTCTTTCATAATCCAGTTAAGTGATCTCTCACAATGATCATTCAGAAAGGGAACTGATTATTTCTGGTGATCTTTTTTTTTTCCCCAAAAATCCTCTAAACCAGTATGGCTTACAAATTTCCAGTGGCTCAGGTTCCAGTGATGGGGGGAGACATTAAAGTTTAATACATTCCTACAAACTACTTGTCATTGCTCTACCCAGTATATTGGTTAGGTTTAGGAACAGGTCGATATTACAGTAAAACTCTGGTGTGCCATAGTTTATGGTGGTGAAAACTCCTTCCCATTTCTTTATTTTTGTTTTTCAGTGAAAGTTGATTTCTGTGGGTATGGCCTTTGGATAACCAATGTTAAGTTCCTTATTCATATCTATTCACTTTCTAATAGAGACTCTGTGATTGTCCATATAGAATAGCATTCTGGATTTAAAACATTTCCTATTGTTAAACTTCACAGAGCCTCAAAATCTCTTTAATTTTGTTTGAAAATCCTATGTAGATGAAGGGTCAAGTCCTATCTGGGATCTCAGTGGAGCAAAGAACAAAGGAAGTCAACAGTTAGCTTAGAGATAGGAATGTCCAAGGAAATGGCATGAAGCGGGGTGGTAAAGTGGAAGGGATCAGAGAGAGAGTAACAGTGTTGAAAATTAAGTCCGGAAATGAAGATGAGTCATTTGAAAAGGGTCGTTTCCTATGAGTTGTTAGAGATCTGGGTGGAATCCAGTGGAAAATCCAGTAGAGAAACCTAGATAAAAATAGAGATTAAACATATGGAGAAGCAGTCACAATTTATAGGAATTATGCCTGGCAGGAGAGACATGTTTAAGTTGTATCTAATAAGAGCATCAGGAGAAAAAACTCCTGTCCAAGTGTCAGTAATGCTCTCTACTGCACACTGCACTCTTTCTGATGATGGAAAGAAGACATAGTCTCTGACACATATAAGCAGATTGTTCATTCTGCCATAAAATATGAGAGCCAAATGCATTTTAAATAGGCAGAACTGAAGTAAGATAGAAGACATATTTAGTTGCAGTTAGAGAAGGAATTTAATAATCTAAGCACAGCCATTAGAAACGAAGCCAAAACTTGAAATCTGAAACCCCTCCTTATTAAAGAAAATACCAAGTTGTGTTCTATGAAGTTATACATGCTGACAATTGGTTCTTCAATAAATGTGACAAAGTTCTGAAGGCTGATGTTTAATTACTCCTGTTGTATAAAACCCAAGAAAACTTACAGCATTAAATAGAAAACATTAGGTTGTTTTTGTTTTTTCAGTTTGGAAATTTGGCTCATAAATTGCAAATGTTTTTCCTAGATATTGTGTCATAGTCTGAATACATTCCAATAAGAAAGGTTTGGGGGGCTTCCCTGGTGGCGCAGTGGTTGAGAGTCCGCCTGCCGATGCAGGGGACACGGGTTCGTGCCCCGGTCCGGGAAGATCCCACATGCCGCAGAGTGGCTGGGCCCATGAGCCATGGCCACTGAGCCTGAGCGTCCAGAACCTGTGCTCTGCAACGGGAGAGGCCACAACAGTGAGAGGCCCGCATAGCGCAAAAAAAAAAAAAGGTTTGGGAGGCTTTACTTACATATGCAATTGCCACATAACACAAAAGGTCATTTAACTATTATGGAATGTTGTATGTTAAAATCGAACTCTCCAGCTGTCTCACGTATCGCAGTTGACAGCTAGTGGATGTGTTATTAATGGATTCCTATATATCAGGAATTTTCAAGCTTTTCTTTTTTTTTTTTTTTTTTTCAATTAGTTTATTTATTTTTGGCTGTGTTGGGTCTCCGCTGCTGCACGCCGGCTCCCCCTAATTGCGGTGAGCGGGGGCCACTCTTCACTGCTGTGCACGGGCCTCTCATTGCAGTGGCCTCTTTTGTTGCGGAGCACGGGCTCTAGGCACGCAGGCTTCAATAGTTGTGGCTCACGGGCTCTAGAGCGCAGGCTCAGTAGTTGTGGCACACAGGCCCAGTTGCTCCGCGGCATGCGGGATCTTCCCAGACCAGGGCTCGAACACGCGTCCCCCGCATTGGCAGGCGGACTCCCAACCACTGCGCCACCAGGGAAGTCCCCAAGCTTTTCTAACAGTACGATTTTCCATTCAAACAAAGTATTTTGTGTAGCCTCAATGTATAAAGTAAATAAAAGAATGATTTGGACACAGTGGGTGAGGATGAGGGGTATCCAGCATAATTTTGACCACTTTGTCTCCCCATCAGTCTCTACAGTGGCACCAGGTATCTCTAGGGAATTCTAGGGCTCCCTGGAATGTAGTTTAAAACTACAGCTGTCAACCACATAAACTTCAGCGACTAAAATGTAATACTCTTGGATCACATTAGTTAGTTTCTTGCAAATCATTGGTAGGCCGTTGAGAAATCATTTTGCTTCCCCCAACCCCGCTAATTTTAGTGAGAAAATAATGGCACATGGTAAAAATAAATTTAAATAATGAAAAAATAGTTATATAAAAGTGAATCAGCGAGACTTCCCTGGTGGTCCAGTGGTTAAGACTCCACACTTCCACAGTAGGGGGCACAGGTTCGATCCCTGGTCTTGGGGTAAGATCCCATGTGCTGCGCAGGGTGGCCAAAAAAAAATTTTTTTTAATAAATAAGAAATTAAAAAAAAATGAATCAGCTTCCAATTCTTATTCCCCTACTGTATTTTCCAGGAATATTTTTGTTAATAGTTTCTTATGAATCCTTCCCAAAATAGCCCATTCACGTGCCTGTGCCTACACATGTATGTACATATGCAGCCCTCAACATGTTCCTTTTTTATACAAATGAGAAAATAAAAAGGTCACTGTTTTGTTCTCTGATATATGCACTTAAATATTAGCCTTCTCTCTATATTTGAATGTATACTTGTATGTTATTAAATACTGCATAGAATTTCAGTGTTTGTCTAAGCCAGTATTTTACCAATTATTATTAATAGACTACCAATTTTGGACTAAAGTGTTTTAGTTATTTAATGACCATTTTTATATAAAAATATTTGCAAATGTGTGCAAACATTTATGTAGGATAGAGCCCTAGAGGTGAAAATGATAGAGAGTTACTGCAAAATAGCTCTCCAGTGAGCCATGGAGACTCACGTCAGCAATGATATGAAAGATATGTTTACTTTCTCCACCATGTGGTATGTCATCAAATCTATTTTATCTTTGCTAGAGATTTGAAAACACTGTCATTTTAAATTTTAATTTGCTTTCTTTACTAGCTAGTAGATTGGGCATATTTTCATATTGTTCAAAGCCATTTCATTTATTTTTCTATAAATTGTTTATATCATTTTCTAATTTATAAGAACCCTTTGATTTTTTCTTTTTTTCCTTTCTTTGCGGCACGCGGGCCTCTCTCTGCTGTGGCCTCTCCCGCTGCGGAGCACAGGCTCCGGACGCACAGGCCCAGCGGCCATGGCCCACGGGCCCAGCCGTTCCGCGGCATGTGGGATCCTCCCGGACCGGGGCATGAACCCGTGTCCCCTGCATCGGCAGGTGGACTCTCAACCACTGCGCCACCAGGGAAGCCCGAACCCTTCTATTTTTATGGCTGAGTAATATTCCATTGTATATATGTGCCACATCTTCTTTATCCATTCATCTGTCAATGGACACTTAGGTTGCACCACCAAATATAAAATAGCTAGTGGGAAGCAGCCGCATAGCACAGGGAGATCAGCTCGGTGCTTTGTGACTACCTAGAGGGGTGGGATAGGGAGGGTGGGAGGGAGGGAGACGTGAGAGGGAGGAGATATGGGAATGTATTTGTACATATAGCTGATTCAGTTTGTTATACAGCAGAAACTAACACACTATTGTAAATCAATTATACACCAATAAAGTTGTTAAAAAAAAAAGAACCCTTCTAATATTAAGGAAACTACCTCTTTTCATATGTTTTGGAAAAAAAGTCAAATTTTTCTATTTTTAAATTTTACCTGTTAATTACATTTAATGTTATTTTCTTTTACGGCTTCTGGTTTTGATGTAAAATCTAATTGTGAGTAGTTATTAGGGTCAGAGAATCTTCTTTTTGATATTCTTTAGTGGTGTGTATAAAATGCAACATTAAAACAGAATTTCCCTTCCTTTCTTGTAAAATGATACATATCTTGAGTAGTCAGTGTGTTCCATTTCAATTATGGGAAATATATAGTCTTTTATTTTTCCTTTTTGATTCGTGCTTTCTGGAAAGTTCACAGTCAGGTTTGATAGTAAATCAAATTTGTATTTGCTGTCATTTTTAGTATACTTTATCCTCCATTTTGCAATCTGGTTTTCACTTTACATCCATATTTTATTGGGCAATCTGCAAACAATATTTGTGTGTGTGTGTAAGTGTAGATGTGTGTGTTAATTTAGATATGTATATAGGGATGTGTACTTGTAAAAAGAGACAGAATCTGTTCCAAGTGGCCATAAGTTTATTAACCTAGACAAGAAATTTCCAAAATTCTCTTTTTTTGCAATTGGAGCCACATATATTCTGGTTTTCTGTTTCTACATAATAAACTTCCACAAAGCTTAATGGCTTAAAAAATACATTATCTTTTATGATATTCAGGGCTGATGGGCTGAACTAGGTGCTTGTCATTTGGGGTCCCTCATAGAGTTTCAGTTAGATGGCAGCAGAGCCTTGAGTCATCAGGTAGCTTCTTTTGTCCTCTTTCAATTAAACTGAGAAGGCTGAACGAAGGGGGAAATTGGTCATCTCTCCCTCTCTCTATGTGAACCTCTTCATGTGGCTAAGTTGGCCTCCCTCGTAACCTGACAGTCTCAGAAAAATTTGATTTCTTACGTGGTGATTCAGAACTCCAAGGGATTGAAGGAGAGGCAATGTAGATCTTGATTCTCAATGGGAGAAGCATCAAAGAATTTGTGACCATCTTTAATCTCAGGTGTCATGTAATAAGAGTTATTTATATATTCATAAATAACTTGGATGAGTTACTTCTGAATATATATGTATATTATACATATACATACATATCATACAGACATATGCATTTTGTACTGTAGTGTATATAATCCTGTACACGTACTACTCGCTATACTAAAGTGTTTTATTCTCCTTCATCTCTTCCTCACAACTCTACCAGGTGGATATTATGTCTCTTTTTCACATATTTGGAAATAGACACAGAGTAATTTATTTTAGGTTAGATTGCTAACCATTAGTAACACAAGTTGAATTTGAATCTGGTGACCTAAGAACTTTTTATCCTGGGCATTGCTAGGGTGGTGTGATTATCTAGAGCAGGGGATTCAGCTGAGAATGTACCTAAATGCTCGTAGATTCACAAAATCTTAGAAATTTTGAGCTTGGCAGAATTGTAGGGATTCTTTCTTCACATCATTTTTTCGTGATAGAGAAGTGGATTTTCAGAAAACTTATGCTACAGAGTATAGATAGTAGTTGTAATCAGATAGACCTGAATGGCAGTCCTTTAAATGTCTTTACCTACTCTGGAACCTCTAAACACTGTCACTTTCAGTTTCTCCATCTACGTCATAGTTATCTATCTATTGCAGCATAACAAACTGCCCCAAAGCTTACCGTCTCCAACCAGCAGAGATTTATTCTATCTATAGACTATGCAGGTTACCTGGTATGTTTTTCTGCCAATCTTGAATTTGCTCAGGAGCTGCTTGTTTGCCTGAGCCTAAGCTCAGTTGGGGCAGCTGAATTGTCTGGAACCTTTCCTCAAGTGGTCTTTCATGGCAAAATTCCTTACTACATGGCAATCTCAGAGCAACGTCCCCAAAGTTGCAAAGGCAGAAACTGCAGTTCCGTTGAGGTCCAAGCTCTGGAACTCACAGGATATTACTTCTGCCTCCTTCTGCTGATAGAAGCAACTCACAAGGCTGGAGCAGATGCTAGGTGAGGTGAAATAGGCTCCACTTCTTGATGGCAGGAGCTGCAAATAACATATAGCAGTATTTCATTGACCACAATCTCTAAAATAGAAAACATAAACTGAAAGATGTCTTGTAACAGAAACAAATACATAAATTATTTAATTTAGTCCCTGGATTTTCAATTTCCAACAAAAAAACTTTAACAGTCTTTGGCACTATAATTGTTACTTCTGAGGACTTCTCAACAATGAGTATTGACAAATTGAGTTTGTAATCAAGTTATATGATACACAGTTTTGTATTCTTTTTTCTCCAGACAGTGACTCTGGGTTTTTTTTTGTTTCAAATTCTGCTTCAAAGTTAAAAGTAATTTAATTTTGGAGTACCACCTCCTCTATTCCCACCCCTAGCTTCTGCCATCGCCTTTACTCCTTTTTATTTTTCTCTATAGTGTATATCACCACTTAACATAAATATATTTCATTTATTCTTCCTTACTTCTAGAATATAATCTTTATGGGAGTAGTAACTTTGTTTTCTTTCCTCCTGTGACACCAGGGACTAGAAACCAACTGATACATGATAGGTGTTCAATATATGTAGTATGAAGGGGTGCATGAATGAATGATTATTCTACCTGTTTCAAAGCCCTATTCCACATCAGCAAAGAGCAGCACAAGCAGTGGAGCACTAATCACATTGATTTTCTTGTAAAGCTAAATTAGCAAAACTGGTTTAACCTCAGTAGCTTTTTGAATATTTGGTTTTCTTTTGCTGAAACATATTTCAAAGATAGCCTCCCCTCCCCACCCTCAAAAAAAGAATATCTACCAGACAACACATCATTCCTGTTTGTAAATTTTAAACATTCCTGAAATAAGTCAAAATGCATCATAACCTAAGAGAACTTTTTGAAAAATAGTATCAATATTTACCTCCTGGCCCAATGTCAAGGAACTTGTATTATGTTTAAGAACCCCACCAATTCTAATATAACTTCTGAAGTTTTCCTGTAATGCTGTGGAATAATGACTATTTTCTCATTACAGATTTGTTTAAAGAATCAGATTTAGAATAAATTGGTGAAAAGCATCTCTGAATTCTGATGCCTCATAATAAAGGGCTGTATTTGTGTATTGCAGTTAGTATGGAAAACAAAGTGGATTACTTTGCTTGAAATCCAAAGTGTAAATGTGTGAAGCTTCACAATGACGTGATAAGTTATTGGGCAATAAGATGATTATTTTAAAACAATTATTTCCTTCTCAGTGGAAAAACTATTATTACTAAAATCCTTCTCTTTACATGGGATAAAACGACTTAACATAGAATATGACTTCAAGACATACTATATAAGCACCTTCTAATCTCTTTTATGAAGTTAGCTGATACAAGAAAAGATAATTCATCTCAGTAAACACAAATTTAAGTGTTTTTTAAAGTAAAGAACAGAATGTAAATATGAGGTGATTTTTTTTCTATGCCCTTTTTTTTCCTAAGGAATCTGGTGGGTCCTTGGAAAGTAAAGGGTTTTCTGAAAACTACTTTTCTGCCATGATTAATATTGCAGTAAAGATAGTCTTTTCTTTTTTTCCAGTTTATAAATATTTATCTCACTTGATATGAAGAACCCGGGGGCAGGACAGGAATAAAGATGCAGATGTAGAGAATGGACTTGAGGACACGGGGAGGGGAAGGGTAAGCTGGGATGAAGTGAGAGAGTGGCATGGACATATATACACTACCGAATGTAAAATAGATAGCTAGTGGGAAGCAGCCACATAGCACAGGGAGATCAGATAGGTGCTTTGTGACCACCTAGAGGGGTGGGATATGGAGGGTGGAGGGAGATGCAAGAGGGAGGAGATATGCGGATATATGTATATGTATAGCTGATTCACTTTATTATAAAGCAGAAACTAACACACCATTGTAAAGCAATTATACTCCAATAAAGATGTTAAAATAGAGCTACGGGGAAGATAGAACAGATATAATTATCTGCATTTTTCAGATAGAATTGATGACATTCAGAGAATTTACATCACATATACAAGTCATGCTGCTAGTATGTCGCTGAACTAAAATTGGAATCTGGGTGTTCTGACTTACAATCCATTGGTTCTTTTCCCATAACATCAACTTCTGTAGGTTGACACTCAACCTGTGACTTCATAAAATCTTCACAAGAACTCTGTAAAGTAGACGTTATTAGCCTCATTTTTCAGGTGGTAAGATTAAAGTTAAAAGGCTTTAAGAATGGACAATTAAAGCCAAGTTTGTCTGCATCTATGATAAATGATCTTTCCTTCCGACTTTTTAACCTTTCTCAGTATGTTATGTGGACACTCATTTCTAGTGCTTCTAGCAGTTTACTAAAACTATTATTGCACTAAGATTAAAGGACTGAGCATGTTTAGAGTTGCTTATGTACTGTCTATATATAAATCCCAATCTCCATCTCTCTCTCTCCCCCCATTTTTTAACCACCATGGAAACTGCTACCAAATATTACATATCAATGTGCAATAGTGTCCTTTGCTCCTTCCCAAGTTCAAGGTGTGCACATTTTTATTCTGAATTTAATTACATGATTGATTTCTCAAATCCTGTAAGGTGAAAAGCCTAGGACGGTGCAAGAATTCACCACTGGGGGCAATGACTTTAAAATGATTTGCGACTGTTCTTCAAATAGGACAGAGAATATTAGGAATTATTTCCTGTAAGGCTGATTCTGATTTTCATCTTTTTAAAAGTCTTACCAGAACGGAAGCTATATTCATTCTTCACAAGCCAAAATACCTTTGTCATATATATGGGTGCTAAGATAATAAAAAAAAATCATCTATCTGAGAACTGATTTGGGCAAGAATTAGAAAATAGACTGGATCTGTGAATAAGTGGCCATCTCAGCTCTAGTTAATCAGTTCAAACTCTGTTAAAGACAGATAAAATAGAGCACCCATAGTTCCATTTTGTGTGCCTGTAGATTGAATTAGCATAGAGATTGAAGACTCTTTCCTTCTAAAGTATAGGATCTAGTTCTTTGGCAAGAAGATAGGAACATTTTCTTTTCCATCAACTCTCCTTGTTCTATTAAATGGTTAAATATATCATTTCAGTTATTCTGGATTTATAATCTAATTATGATATCAACACCTTAATTCTCTGACAATGAAGTAGAAATAAGATATTTGTTAAGAGCTGTCAATAAAATTAATCTGAAGGATTTTTAAGGCTTAAAGTTATAGACATAATGGGGAATAACTGGTAGACACTGTAATTCAAGAAATCATTTTGAATTTAAATCATTACATAGTTGTAAATATGGAACTTTAAATAATTGAGTGGAAAATAATTATCTTGAAAAATTAAGGCCCTTTGGGTTTAAGAAAGTGTAATGCAAAAAAAAAAAGCTTATCTCAAGATTATAACATACAACCTTTCTCAAGTATCTGTATTTTCCATATATGACATTGAATTGACTAAACACATATATTTGCTTTACTTAAATGTATAGAATTTTTCCTATCATGAAATTCTTTGACTCACTTGAACTTTATCATAATAGCAAGTGTTGCAAATTTCCTACAATAAAGATTTTTACTCAAGATTTAAGATAGTTGTTTATTAAGTCTGTGAATGTGTATCCTTTACAAATGTATTTGATCCGCAATTGGTATACTGAGTTACCAACTGAATAGGGAAGTTCCAGCTAGCTCTGTTCTAAATCTTAATTCCATTTATCTTTTAATGTAATATCACAAATATTTTTACTCTTAAAGATCAGAATAATAGTTTCTTACACAGCTTTGTCAGTTAAACAGACAGAAAAGAAAGGATCAAGGAAAGAAAAGAGGGGAAGAGTTTTTCTTTTTACATACTACCAAAAAAAAAGATTCAAGTCAATTTCATTAGTGTTTATGACATTTCACTTCTCCATCAGAATGTTGGTATTTAAGATTTCATTTCTTCTTATCAAACACAAATTAGGAGTGTTTTTGTTTGAGATAGTCCCATGTTGAATATTTCATAAACTTCCTTTGAAATTTAATTTAAAAAAAATCATATTGGTTAATAGTACTAAAAAATGGTTAGTACAAGGTACACCAAGTTGTACTGACCAAGGAGAGCTCAATGTAAAGATCTAAAGTAAACATAAGGAATGCCTAGCTCTATACAGTTGTTTTTATGGAAAACTTGAAACATATAGCAATAGTAAGCTATTTTGCCTAGAAAAGTTTATGCAAACCAAAATGATCCTTGTTTTAAAGATAAACATCAGGAAAACCTCTTATCTTTTCTAGATGACAGATTAATGAATAATTTATCTTAATAAGGTAGAATTTGAAAGATATCATTAGTTCTCCTCTATTCTTATATAGAGGAAATACGATGTAGAAAGTAACATCTTTATGCATCTTTATGACGTACAGCAAGATAAAATGGTTGTAGAATAGTAAAAGCTTCCCTCTCTTTGTTATAACAAATAAAATTTGCTTTGGGAATGTAACATCCCAAGCCTGGGGCACAATTGGTGATAGTACTTCCAATCTGTTTTTTTGAAAAGAAGGAAGCGTTACTATGAGGTTAATAGCCAAGAAACGCTTTAAAGCTCTGACACAATTGCTCACATATGAGCCAAGTGTTCTTACCAGTGGTGCCTCCTCACCATTTAAATTTAAACACTTAAATACCTTGCTTACCATTGAGAAAATTTGTTCTTTTAAAATATGACTATGTATTTAGCTTTGTTTTATTAAATAGGCAAATAATTTTAGGCCAAGAACCAAATACTTCGTTGCTTTGAAGATTCTACTATTTATATTCTTCAAATAAAACATTAATACTGCATTTTGTCCTGCTTACTAATCTGAAGCCTCTATTTTTGATTATTAACATATTTGAAATATTTAACCCATTTTTAAACAGGACCTATATTTTTCAGTGTTATTTCAAATTTTATTTGAAGAATTCATTAATGAAGTTATCGCCTCCCTAAGAACAAGAGTAAAATCTTTACGTCTTGACTTAACTTGTAATCATGAGCCTGTAGAAAAGTTTAGTTGAAAAAACATCAAAATAAAATAAAATCAAAATATTAATTACTAAAAGGTCATGCAGGAATATTACACACCTTCTTCTCTGAGTAATCAAAGCTAAAATTGGGAGAATCTCTGGCAATCAAAAACAGAACATGATTCACATACTGTAAGTCAAAAAGCATACATAACACTTCTGCCCCTTGTAGAAAGAAAACATTTCTTTAAAAACCAAGGACAAAGAGAATAAGCTTAAAGAAAAGCAAAAAAGAATCATCTTCCATAAACAGTGCCTCTTTAAGATGAAATCTGAGAAGCCAAGGGCGAGAATTCTTTTGAGGTCTAATTTTCTAATTGTACTATGGCTTAAAGTAATGCAAATCTTGTGGGATAGCATAGCTATAACTCTAAATTAATTAAAAACTTGATTGACCTTAAAAAATAGAGAATAAAAGGTCATTTTTTTACATGATAATTTGATTGTCCTCAGAATTCTGCACAATATCAGATTTAATCTTGAGCTAAACATCCAGGTAACGGGCAGAAAAGATGAAATTTCAAGTACTGGGAAATACCTATCGTCTAATATATACTGTTGTTATTTGTCAGTTTTAATAACCATTGAAGGAATATTAAGTACATGCAAAAGCCATGATCTCAGTTTGAATACATATGGACCTGAAATGTTATATTGACTTTTTATAGCCCTTTTCAGATAAATGACTGTAAGCTTCTCTTTTAAAAACCATTATATTTATTTCCACATAAATTTTGAAAGTTACCTATTTTTCTAAGTCTCGGTGTAGAGGGCTGTAGTAAAAGAAAAAAAATCGTTTCTAATCCTATTTTACTGATGTTTGTTAAATTTCTATTCCACTAATTTTTCTGTGATTTCCAAGAGGGAATTCTAAAGCTGATTACGTGGGAAGAAAAACATCACCATGCTGATTAAGCAAGCTAGCATCACAAGGGATTGGAGGGGCTAACAAAGAGGTTTGTCTTCTTTATTCTGGCTGTGACAGCAGTTTCCCATGTTTAAGTTGTAACGATGCAGACAAAAAACTTTATCATGGGATTTAAAATTTCAGACAAACTTGAGGTAAACCAGGGCTGCTGTAAACAATGATTGAAAATAAAGGCTCAATGGTGAGTTACCTAACTATTGCCAGGTCACAACTCATTGTAAGAATATCCTGTATAACAGGTGCCACTAATTTTGACTAACTTTGATCATGGAATACGTCATTTTAAAATCTATTTAAATATTACCTCTATTCTACCTATTTTTTATTCTTAATAAGATTTGGCACCTTTCAAGCATGCTCACTGAAAAAGCAGCCACATAGTCAATGCTTTTGGCAGAGGAAAATCAAAAACATTAGTTCTTACTTCTTATGGCAAACTCAGAAATGGCATTGACACCAAAGTCAATACCAAAAGAAGTCATTTGTCTGCCTCAAATGACATCTATATAACCATCACAACATATACGTGCTGATGATTTGAAAAAAACAAATTGTCTAACAAGTTATGGATGAAAAGTAGTTTCCTAGTAATTGAAGTTGATATTTCCTATAAAATTTAACATGGTTCATCATAGTAAATGATTTAGTAAAAGTATACTTTATAGAGTTTCCCTTCTACGATATTTTTATATTTTTGGTCAGATTAGTTATCACTTTGTTTTTGTTAATTAAACTTACACATACATATGGAATGCCAGTTAGGTGCCATGTACCAGCCTCACTCCATTTAATCAGTGACAATGGCATTCTGCAGGCATCTCAAAAATAACTTGATGTTTGAAATTAAAATATTGGAGTCACTTCATTTATTTTTGTATTATTTTTGTACTTCATTTATTTTTGTATTAGAATCTTTTTATTGTTGCATATACAAACAAGTACTCTATATTTACTTAATTATAAGTTTGAGATAAAAGCCATATTGATTTAAAACTGGGGTTCCTTTTATTAAGTTTGCCACTCTTGAGTATATCATGGGAAGCTGTCTTGTCATCACTGCAACCATTCCATGCTATACATATAAAATCCTCTCTGAACTCTCACCAACATGGTTACCATATATGATTCTCTGCTTTTGAATTCTTATTTTCTTGAGCATTTGGTTTTTGCATGATGTTACCTGTATGTTAATGAGTTGCGGATGTGATAACACTCAGCTTTCTTTTACTTAACTACAGGTAAAAACAGTACATGCTATCATTTTCAGTACATACTGCTACTTTCATACATATGTTTTTACAGAAGGAGTCATCATCTCCTCATTCTAGCACAGAACTCCTTAGTTGATACATGTTCCCCCTATATAAAGAACCTGTTCCAGCTAACTATTTAGCCTCATTGTGGTCAAAGAAATCATGGTATTCTTACTACTGTGAAAGGCATTGCCCTTGTCTGGAATGATCTTTCTGTCTGTCTACACAAATCATTAAAGGTCCAGCCCATTACACCTCAGGCATGGCACTTTCTTTTTTGAAAGCACAAAGTAATGTTTTCCTCTTCTGAATTCTCAAAACACTTGTTGAGGTCTTGACACACTTGCCTGGTAGGTGCTGCTGTCTCTGTGTCTCTGGTTCTTGCTGAAACATTGGTAAGTTCCTAGAGAACCTTCCATTTTGCAGATTCACAAAAACATCTCCCTGTAGAGTTACAGCCTTCTCTCAGATTGTTTCAACTTAACTTACATTAGCCTTTATAAATGCTGTTAATAAATACTGTATATCAAAACTAATACCATGCAGACAAACTGTTCTCTAAAACATTTTCCCTCATATGTGCATAATATTTCAAAGCTCTTGAATGGAGAATTGCATGTTTTTTGTGTTTATTAACGGCCAGGAGTGAATGTAAATGAAGTGAATGTGTATGAAGTGTTCTGTAGTGGAGGAAAGCTATCTGAGATTTTTTAAAATACTCTGAAGACAAGAGGACTACTACAATAACAGTAGAGTAATATAACATTGTAGCATTTTTTAAGATTTTGACGATTACTGAGGGCACACAAATTGTGTACAGATTCTTTTTTGTTTCCCCAGTAAGTCGTGTTCACACATCTTTGAGCATTTGCTGTTGCTGGTTACTATGGTGTAGTTCATTCCCTCTAGAGAACATTTGGAAATGTGAGGGGAAGATTTGTTTGTTTGTTTTTATATTTTAATCATTAACATAATTAAAGGAAGTTTTGAATTTAAGTAGTCAGGGACTATGGGTGCATACCAAGAAGAATCACCCTACCCAACATTCTAGTAATGGCCCATTCCTGGACCAGTTTTTATACATCTTCTTTGCTTGGCTAATTTCTTCTTGGGTCTCAAGGTAGGTGCAATTTTTATTGCTAAGCCCCCATAAAACACAGAATCCTGGGCTAAAAGATTTCCATAAATGCATAAAATTTTGAATAGCATTTATCATATTTTAATGTGGCAGATTGTTTATATTTCCATACTCCAATAAGGTCTATAAAGACAAGACTGTCTTATTCACCCTTGCATCCTGATGTGTAACATAATGCCCTCTCATACTTCCTTAGTAAAACATTATGGAAGGAATGGATCAATTAATGAACAAATGGAATCTTTCATACCTTTCTGACTTCAGTAGTGAATAAGTATTTGTTGAAAGTTTAAATAGATCATTCTGGTGTCACCCAAATACTGAAAGGAAAATGAGTCAAGAAATATCAAAAAGGAGGCCACAAAAATTACAGTATTTTATGTCGAATGAAGATTGGGTAACTAATGACATTTCCTATAGCTATACTAGATTGTCTTTAAAATAAATGATCTTTTGTTATATTGCAATTAATAAATATTATAGAAAAACAATAATAAATATAGAAAAAATATTGCTAGTGTTTTGTGTTAATATGGCTTTGATATTTTAACCATACATTTTTGGTATTTTTTATGACCTAACTCAGAGAATTTTTATCTCTATTTCTGGCAATGCCTGACATCATACTTTGCATATGGAATGTACTCAAAAATTGCTTGCTTACTAAATTTAATTTAAATTAAAATTTAATTTAAATGTTCAGAAACTCAATTTCATAGGCACCATGGCTGAGAGAACTTTAGACCCATTAACATTGGAAGGTTGATATAAATCCTGACTTTGGTCTGACTTAAGTCTTGGAGTTTGTCCAGTGCCAGTAGGAGACAGTAATGAAATTCCTCCTTGAGGAATTGTGCTCATTCGACAAGAGCATTTCACTAGACAACATAGCTTGTAGTGAACTATCTATCATCTAATTCTCTCTCTCTCTCTCTCTCTCTCTCTCTCTCTCTGTCTCTCTCTCTCTCTCTCTCTCTCTCTATATATATATATATATATATACACACACACACACATATATGGCAAGTAGAAAGGTAATGAGACTATATTTACTGTATATCTTTGCTCTAGTAAATTTTACTTTTCTAATTGAAAAGTCAGTTTATTCATTTACAATTACAAGCAATTCTTTTTTATTATTGAAGTATAGTTGATGTACAATATTATATTACTTTCAGGTGTATAACATAGTGGTTCAACATTTAAATACATTATGAAATGATCACCACAATAAGCCTAGTAGCCATCTGTCACCATACAGAGTTATTACAGTATTGTTGACGTTATGCTGCATAATACAGACCTGTAACTTATTTTGTAACTTGAATTTTGTACCTCTTAATCCCCTTCACCTATTTCACTCAACTCCTTACCCCTCATTCTTTCCCCTCTGGCAAACACCAGTTTGTTCTCTGTATTTATGAGTCTGTTTTTGTTTTGTTTTTTTAAATTCATTTATTTTGTTTTTTAAATTCCAATGTAAGTTAAATCATATAATATTTTGCTTTCTCTGTCTGACTTATTTCACATAGTAAAATACCCTCTAGGTCCATCAATGGTGTCACAAATGGCAAGATATCATTCTGATTGATGGCTGAGTAATATTCTATTGTATACATATACCACTTCTTTATCCATTCATATGTGAATTGATACTTAGGTTGCTTTCATACCTTGGCTATTATAAATAATGCTGCACTGAACAAAGGGGTGTACATATATCTTTACAAATTAGTGTTTTTGATTCCTTCAGCTAAATAATCAGAAGTGGAACTGGTGAATTGGAGAGGAGTTCTACTTTTAGTTTTTTGAAGAACTTCCATAGTAGCTGTACCAATTTACATTTCTACCAAGAGTGCACGAGAGTTCCCTTTGCTTCACATCCTCACCAACACTTGTTGTTTGTTGTCTTCTTGATGATAGTCATTCTGACAGATGTGAGGTGATATCTCATTGTGGTTTTGATTTGCATTTCTCTAAAGATTAGTTACGTTGATAATATTTTCACACACCTGTTGGTCATCAGTATGTTTTCTTTGGAAAAATGTCTATTCAGGTCCTCTGCCCATTATTTTTTAATTAGATTGTTCTTTTGCTATTGAGTTGTATGAGCTGTTTATATGTTTTAGATATTAACGCCTATTGGACATATCATTTCCAAATAGCTTCTCCCATTCAGCAGGATGCTGTTTCATTTTCTTGACGTTTTTCTTTGTTGTTCAAAAGCTTTTTCATTTGATATAGTCTTATTGGTTTATTTTAGCTTTTGTTGTCCTTGCCTGAGAAGACAGATCCAAAACATATTACTAAGACCAATGTAAAAGAGTTTACTGCCAATGTTTTCTTCTAGGAGTTTTATAGTTTGTTGTTATATTTAAGTCTTTAATCCATTTTGAAATTTTTTGTATATGGTGTAAGAAAGTGGTCGTTACATTTTTTGCATGTAGCTGTCCAGTTTTCTAACACCATTTATTGAAGAGGCTGTCTTTTTCCCATTGTATATTCTTGCTTACTTTGTCATAGAGTAATTGAACATGTAAGCACGGGTTTATTTCTGAGCTCACTGTTCTGTTGATCTTCATGTCTGTTTTTGTGCCAGTACCATACTGTTCTCATTACTCTAGCTTTGTAGTATAGTTTGAAATCAGGGAGCATGATATCTCTAGCTTTATTCTTCTTTTTCAAGATTGTTTTGGTAATTTGGGGGCTTTTGTTTTTCCATACAAATTTTAAGATGCTTTGTTCTAGTTCTGTGAAAAATTCTATTGGTATTTTGATAAGGATTACATTGAATCTATAGATTGCTTTGGGTAGTATGGACATTTTAACAATATTAATACTTCTAGTCTGTGAGCACAGGATATCTTTACATTTGTGTTGTCTTAAATTTCTTTCATTATATCATTATATCTTATAATTTTCAGAGTACAGGTCTTTTACCTCCTTGGTTAAATTCATTCATAGATATTTTATTCTTTTGTGATGTAATTGTACATGGGATTCCTTTCCTAATTTGTCATTCTGATAGATTATTGTTAGTGTATAGAATCACAACAGATTTTTGTATAATTTTGTATCCTGCAAAAGTATATACAAAATGACTTTAGTGAATTCCTTTATGAGTTCATACAGTTTTCCAGTGGCGTCTTTAGAATTTTCTATATATAGTATCGTGTCATTTGCAAACAGTGACAGTTTTCCTTCTTTCTTTCCAATTTGGATGCCTCTTATTTCTTTTTCTTGCCTAGTTGCTGTAGCTAGGACTTCCAGTACTATGTTGAATAAAAGTGGTGAGAATGAACATCCTTGTCTCGTTCCTGACCTTAGAGAAAATGCTTTCAGCTTATCACCTTTGAGTATGTTAGCTGTGGGCTTGTCATATATGACCTTTATCATGTTAGGTATGCTCCCTTTGAACCTACTTTTGGAGGGTTTTTATCATAAATGGATTTTGAATTTTGTTAAAAGCTTTTTATACATCTATTGAGATGATTGTGTGATATTTATCCTTCATTTTGTTAATGTGGTGTATCACATTGATTTTGCAGATATTGAACTACCCTTGCAGCCCTGGAATAGATCCCACTTGATCATGGTATATGATTCTTTTTATATATTGTTGAATATGGTTCATAATATTTTGTTGAGGATTTTTGCACTATGTTCATCAGGGATATTGGCCTGTAATTTTTGTGTGTCTGGTGACTGATTTTGGTATCAGGATGAAACTGGCTTTGTAGAATGAAAAACATTTAGAAGCATTTCTTCCTCTTCAATTTTTTGGAATAGTTTGAGAAGGATAGGTGTTAACTCTTTTTCTAAATGTTTGGTAGAATTCACCTGTGAAGACATCTGGTCCTGGATATTTGTTTACGGGGAGCATAAGTGTAATGACATGTCATCATTTTGGCTTAAGTTTGACTTTGTCACCAATGTGAGGAGTTTGAAATTTGAATGAAACATTTGAAAGCTCTATCTTTGCTCTGAATTCACGTAGCATTTATTCTTTTTAATATGTATAGTCTTAACTAGTATCCCTCATAGTCACTTCACATGTATGTTTGAGTCTGAGTATTGCTTACCTAACTGAATTTTAATTACCTGAGGGTATCCACTGGTTGTTTGGTTCTTAAGTGATCATAAAGAAGTCTTTAAAAACACTGTATTGAGGTATAATTGATATACAGAAAATTTGCACATATTCAGTGTATACAATTTGAGTTTTGACTTACAAATACACCTGAGAAACCGTCACTATAATCAGGGTAATAGACACATTCATCACCTCCAAATGATTCCTTGTACCTCTCGGGTTTTTGTGGTTGTTGTTGTTGTGTTTTGTTTTGGTAAGGACATTTTTATTTGAATACTTTTTAAAATTTAATACTTTCTACAAAATTGTGAAGACATCATTTCTCCAATTTCACATATTCAGAAGCTCAAATTCTTGAGTTGGTGCCTACCATTAGGGTTGGAGTCAGGGTAGCAGAGAGAGGTAGAACATTTGAATTAAAATGAGAAATGTGTGGTTTGCGAGCTCTGTCATTTAAGAGCTGTGTAATCCGGCATAAATCCATGCATTTCTCTATAAATGTAAAAGATTATGAATATGGGCCCTATATATTTCTCACCTTTATTATAAGGATCAAATGGGAGCATGGATGGTATGATTATATTAAGCACTCAATTATTGTGAGTTTAATTTCAATAATTTTCAAGGATTGGTTTAATTATCATCATTTTCCCAAGGGACTAAATTACTATTCCTCCTGCCAGCTTGCCTGAAGTCTTTGAAGCTAAATGATACAACTTTCTATTTAGGAATGTTACTTTAGACTTTCTTAAATTTTTATGCAGATACAAATTTCTTTTTTGGCTGCCTTTACCTACATATCCCCTTAAGAAAATATTTTAAAAACTCAGAAGTGAAATTATTTTAAAAACTTTTTTAAAATGTATTTTTATTGAGATAACAGCGGTTTATAACATTATGTGCATTTCATGTATACAACATTATATTTCTACTTCTGCATACTCTACAGTGACCTTACCATCAAAAATTTAGTTTCCATCTGTCACCATACAACTGATCCCCTTTACCCACTTTGCCCTCCCTCCTGCCCTTTCCCTGCTGGCAACCCCTACTCTGTTCTCTGTATCTACAAATTTGTTTTCTTTTGGTTTGGTTTGTTAATTTATTATGTTTTTGGTTTGTTTGGCTTTTATATTCCACATATAAGTGAAATCATACAGTATTTATCTTTCTCCATCTGACTTAGTAAAAACTTTTTTCTCCATGTATTTGGAGTGGAAACTGTGTAACAGTGGTTCTTAAACATTTTAGCATGCATCAGAATCACCTGGCAGGTTTTTAAAAGCAATTGCAGTGTCCCTCCTCCAGAATTTCTCATTCAGTAGATCTAGGGTGATGTCCAAGAATTTAATTCTAACAAATTCTCAAGTAATGCTGGTAAGTACTGGTCTTAGGACCACATTTTGCGAACCATTGATCTATAGTTTTCTCCCTGAGTCAACCTATAACTCATTTTAGGTTGAGTTTAATTCCCTATCCTTTCAATCTGTGCCTTACCTATTGCTATCCTATCTTTAAACATTATTATTCCTGAAAATTATTTTCAGAGTCACATTTGGCCCTATTATGATGTGAAATTTAAATCAGTGTTAAAACCATGATGCCATAAAAGGTAGATACTCCTGAAGTGATTAGCCTCTCCTCCCACCCCCAGCCAAATAATTGAACTACTAGCTTCTCTCTGTTGACACACACCCAAATGTAGATGCACCCTCAAATTTTAGCTACATGCCATTGGTCAGTACCTGTTTTTACTTTCAAGAAGTGATAACATCATTAGAGATCGACCCGTTTTTCAAATTTGGCGTGATGAGAAGTAATAGGATACTTAAGAGTGAGGTCAGTTGCATTGTATGACAGGGATAGTGTGAACTGGCGTAGGGGTGGTTATGGAAGATAACGAGGGAAAACAGAGTTGGCCTGGTCAGCAACTCTAGCTTAAAGTTGTATTTCTGACATACTTTAGATGTAAAATCTCTGCTTTATTTCAAAATATAAAATGAATACTAACATAAGAGATTTGTAAAGGTAACTAAATATAACATTACTTGTGATCTGAACTTCAGAAATGATTCTGAATAGAAATTTTATAATTTAAGAAAGAATACATTTATCCAGAGGAACAATTACTCCCCAAATCAATAACGACCTGACATACACAAATCAGTAGTTGTCTCTGTTCTTATAAATTCGGAAAAGGCTCATTATATTTGGCTGTCAAAAAAGAATATATTACACAAGAAAATGGCATAATTAGCAGTTAATTTAGAGTAACTAAAGTGTATTAGCCCTAGTCAAGTGAACACTTTTATTTTTGTTGCTGTCTTTAGTAATCACGCATGTATGAGTCATTGAAAAGCCAATCTGGCTGGTTCTGTGCATGCTGTTTTATAGTATTTTCTCTTTGCCGGCATGCATATTTACCTGAAGATGGTTCACATCTGTTCTTTGTAATTTAGTGATTATGGGAGGTCTCTATGTCCTCCTTGTTTATTTTAAAAGGACTATGGGAAGCTTCATTTTCATGAGATTTAAGGAAAAGTCTTGATTTCTGAGATTTCTTTGGTTATTTGCAGACTTTCCTTGCAAGTCAGCATCAAATGTTTACAAACTGTTAAACATTTAGAATTTGTTTAAATTATTTCTGTGGTCATACTAATTTAGCTCATATACATTGATGGATGGTCCATGATATTTTTCAAGCTGCTGCCAGTGCTTGACCATCTTGCTTGTTATCCAAAGGTAAACCTGGTTCATTGGGATAATCATATGTCCCAGTCCAGAGACAGTCCCTGTTTATACCTCTTGTCTTTATGTAATTATTGATATTCCTTCTCTCAAAATTGGACACAATTGGATGAACAAACATATGTCACCCTAGATAATGAGGTGTAACTGTTGAATCAGTAAAGTGAGAGATTAGATAATATCATTTCCAACTGCTATGGAAGAAGTCTTAGTAAAAATTGCCTACTCACTTTTAAATTTGTAGGAATCAAAACTAAAAGTTTTGGAATTAATCTGCTTTTTGAAATGCTATAAATTATAGCATATTTCTGACATATTTTGTACTTCTAGTTTATGTATCATCTGGTCTATTTTAGGTTATTTGGTATAGTGCAAAGTGGAAACACTATTTAATCTGCGCCATTGTCACTCTTGGAGAAATGCTCTTTCACCAGCATCGTCAAGTGTACTTTTATCCCCATTGTACTTATTAATATCATCTAGTCTTGTCCACTGTATTCAATATATACTCTACTGATTTCCATTTGTTATGTGACTCTAACAGACAGAGATTCAGGACATCTTTTAGTTTCATTTGAATCAGTTAGTGTAGAGGGCCAGGTGCTTGATAAAGTTGAAATTACCCTTACAAGTGAGTTAGAGACCTGTTTACCTAGAATAATGAACAATTTTGTGTGTTGGTTGAAATGCTGGATTTCCTACTGGGGAGTATTCCAAGCAGCAAGAAGCCTCTGTGTCAATATTCTATACTTGCATTAGTTGATAAGGTTACATCAATAATTCTCATCTAACAACATTGTGGATACAAAAAGATCTGGCACTATGAGATATATGAATAGAAAATGACACTGGGAATGAAAAAAGGGATTGGTCTTCTAACCACAGGCATGTTTCTAATGTTCCTGCTGTGTTTATTTCCTCTCAAAGATGAGATTTGAACCTATCCAAGCAGTATCATAAGTAATAATTGGTACTTTTATAAATTACCAGGATAAAAACATCTGTCTGCTTTCTCAATTAATGATCTCAACACACATCCTCCTTAAGAAACCTGTAGTTGCCTACATATAAATAATACCTTGACATGGTTTCAGGAAAGCCTTCGGTGAGAACTGTAGCTGATTCAAATGTGAAATAGTGACATTTTCTTGGGAGTTATTCATAGCAATGGAAAGGGCACATTATACTTACAGGGCTTTCAGCCAATACTCATTAAGTCATACTGTGTAGACTGTAGTATTATTCTCAGAACTACCAAGATTATAGATATTATTAGCTATCCATTTCATAAATTATAAATAATGGAAAATACCTTTTAGAATTCAGACTCTATGCTCTATCAGACATAGACATTTCTGAGTGATTCTAAGAGGTTTCTTTTCTGCAGGTAAAGCAATCAGTACTAAATGCAAACATTTTATGATCACCCAGGGTTTCAGAGATTCTTAGGCTTCCAGAGTCATTAAAAGTGGCTTCTAAGGAAATCTAGAACATAACTTCTTAAATGTGGTAATTTTTAATTTGCAAATATACCTACTTGGGGGGATGTGTGTTTTGTGGCTTATGTGGACGTACGTACATACACATGTTATGACAGTGCTAGGGAAGTTAATTTTTTAAAAACTTAAAATGATGTGATTTGAACTCTTAAAATGTATTCCTTTCCATTGTTGATTTTGTAGCATTATTGACAAAATGTCCATTCAACAAAAAAGAGAGCAGGAATGTTTTATACTCTCTTATTTATTGCTTCATGATATGATTTCTAAGGTATTTTGCACTATATCAAATAACGATTATTATCTAAAATATCCAATTGTAAGTCATAACTAACATACACAATCATTTAATCTTTATCTGTCAAGAAAAATGTATGTATATCAGAATGGCAAAAATTTCTTTTGAGTTATAGTTGATTTGCAATGATATATTAGTTTCAGGTATACGACGTAGTGATTCAAAAATTTCATATATTATAAACCATTTAAAGTTACTATACAGTATTTGCTATATTCCCTGTGCTGTACAATATATCCTTATAGCGTATTCATTTTATACATAGTAGTTTGTACCTCTTAAGACCCTACCCCTATCTTGCTTCTCTCCCCTTCCCTCTCCCCACTGGTAAACACTAGTTTGTTCTCTATATCTGTGAGTCTGTTTCTGTTTTGTAATGCACATTCATTTTATTTTTCATATTCCCATATATAAGTGATAATATACAGTATTTATCTTTCTCTATGTGACATATCACTAAGCATCAAAACCTCCAAGTCCATCCATGTTGTTACAAGTGGCAAAATTTCATTCTTTTTTGTGACTGAGCAGTATTAATCCATATATAGAAAGATATAGATATATGTATGTATATGTGTCTGCATGATATGTGTGTGTGTGTGTATATATATATATATATATATCACATCCTCTTTATCCATTCACCTGTTGATGGACACTTAAGTTACTTTCATATCTTGGCTATTGTAAATAATGCTGCTATGAACTTTCAGGTGCATGTATCTTCTCGAATTAGCATTTTTGTTTTCTTCCCATACTTGCCCAAGAGTGGAATTGCTGGATCATATGGTAGTTTTAGTTTTTTGAGGAATCTCCATATTCTTTTCCACAGTGGCTGCACCAATTTACCTTTCCACCAACAATGTACACAAGGGTTCTCTTTGCTCCCAAATAACAAATGCTCATCAATATTTGTTATTTGTTGTCTTTTTTTTTTTTTTTTGGCTGTATGTGGGCCTCTCACTGCTGTGGCCTCTCCCGTTGCAGAGCACAGGCTCTGGATGCACAGGCCCAGTGGCCATGGTTCACGGGCCCAGCCACTCCGCGGCATGTGGGATCTTCCCGGACCGGGGCACGAACCCGCGTCCCCCGCATCAGCAGGCGGACTTCCAACCACTGCGCCACCAGGGAAGTCCCTATTTGTGGTCTTTTGATGATATCCCTTATGACAGGTGTGTGGTGATATCTCATTGTGGTTTTAATTTGCATTTTTCTGATGATTAATGATGTTGAACATCTTTTTATGTGCTTACTGGTCATCTGTATGTCTTCTTTGGAAAAATATTCAGGTCCTCTGCCCATTTTTTAATCGAGTTTTTCTTTTCTTTTTGATGTTGTATGAGCTGTTCATATATTTTGGATATTAACCCCTTATGGGTCATATCATCTGCAAATATTTTCTCTCATTCAGTAGGTTGTCTTTTTGATAATGACAAAATTAAAGAGAATGGTTTAGGAACAGATAGCAAACAGTGGTTCCAGGTATTAGGAAGAGGGGAAGTTGGAGCAGGGAAGTAATTGTGCCTATAGAACGGTATTGTGAGGGGTCCCTATGATGAAATTCTTCTGTATCTTGACTGTTGTAGTGACCACATGAATCTACAAGTGTGGGAAAATTGCTTAGACCTAAATACACAAACACACACATATACGCAAACTGATGAGTTTTGAGTAAGGTCAGTGGATTATATCTGTCAATTTTCTGGTTGTGATATTGTGCTATATTTATGCAAGATATCCCCCTTGGGGGGAACTGGATAGAAAAACATTTGAATCAGCTCAAACACCCTTTTCTCCATTCAGGCTTATCTAGATCATGCACAGAGACCAAACTAAGTCTCCCTTGCTGGCATGATTTTCCACTCTTTTATCGAGGTATAGTGTCCTATTCATTTTGTATTCACAGAACCTAGTATCGTACCTGGTGCATTGTAGATGCTTGATAAATATTTCTTCAGTGAATGTATACATGAAAGAAAGAAATTCCACTAAATGAAACTGTAATCTGAGGAATTTCTTAGGCCTACAGAGATTTAGATTTCTGAAAATAAATTATTTTAACAAGAAGTACTAATTTTTATAGGTTAGAATCTTAGAGGCAATATAGTTTATTCTCTTTTATTATGTCGAGTCTATTTCTCTGTAATAATAGGAATTATGCCCAGAGGAAAAATGGATAATACTATATCGTCAATAGCCATAGCCAGTATGACCATCTAATTTCTATTAAGGTGTGCAGAATTAAATCAGGCACATGGCTGTGCTGCTGTTTAAATATTCCCAACATAATTTCTCAGCCAAGAGAGGAGATTTGCTTTCAGAGCCAGACTAGAAAATGTCTGGTGAATATAATATACGAATTATGAAGATCATTCCCACTTTAAAAGAGAATTATATTACATGGTCTTATGTATTCATTTCAAGAATAATAAAAAGATGCATGTATTCAATACAACACTGTACATTTGTGATAAAGTATCACTTCTTCCTAATCCCATTGGTCCAGTTCTAAGGCTTGATAGTTAAAAGAAAAAAAATGAAAAATACCCTTCACATTCGATAGTTCAAATAATATATTGATGAAGTATACATATTTCATATGTTATCTCATATCATTTCATTTACAGAGACATTATTGCTCATATATTTTATCCTCTTTTCTGTGGTTGGCAACTATCAAATATCCCTTTCTCTTGTTACTAGGAATTTTTTGTTAAATTATAGCACAGTAAACTGTAAGATTGTGCATAATGAAAATGGTGTTAGAAAAGGCTTAGCAAATTTCTGAACATTCTACTTAGAATGTGAATATTATAGATTATGTGAATATTATAGATTATGAATTTGTATGAAACTCTAGAGCAGAATCATGGCTAACTGTATGTTTGACTATACATTTTGTTTAATTAAAAAAAACAGAATAAACGTACACTCCAATTAAATTTTATAGAGTAAACACCTGTAACTAGCAGCAGATTAAAAAAACAGAAAATTACCCAAGAGCACCCTCAGGCCATATCTAGTCTCAGTTCATTTTACCACACGAAGAGTAACTACTATTCTGACTTTTAACACTTTAGAATAACTGTTTTTGAAATTTATATTAATGGAATCATACAATGTGTTCTATTTTGTGAATGGCTTATTTTACTCAACTTGGTTTTGGAATTCATTTGTGATTTTTGTTTTAATTGTAGTTCATTCATTTTATTGCTATATAGAGTTATCGTCTATGAGTTCCACAACATATTCATCCATTTACTCTGCATACTCATTTGGGTTGTTTCTAGTTTGAGAGAATTTTGGAGAGAACATCCTTATACGTGTCGTTTCATGAACGTATCTATGCATTTGTGTATGGTATATACTAGGAATGGAATTGTGGGATCATAGGGAACCTGTATGTTCTATGTTTGGTACAATAGTTCTCCCTTATCCAGGGTTTCACTTTCTGTTGTTTTACTCATGGTCAACCACAGTCTGGAAATATTAAATGGAAAATTGCAGAAATAAACAACGCATAAGTTTTAAATTGCTAACTGTTCCGTGTAGTGCGATAGAATCTCATGTTATCCTGCTCCATTCCTCTAGGGACATGAATCATCCCATTGTCCAGCTTATCCAGGATGTATACACTCGCTACCCACCCATTAGTCACTTAGTAGACTTCTTCATTATCAGATTAACTGTTGGAGTATCACAGTGGTTGTGTGCAAGTAATACTTATCTCGCTTAATAATGGCCCCAAAGTGAGAGGGTAGTGATGCTGGCAATTCAGGTATGGCAAAGAGAAGCCATAAAATGCTTCCTTTAAGTGAAAAGGTGAAAGAGCTTGACTTAATAAGGAAAGGAAAAAAAATCATATGATGAGGTTGCTAAGATTTACAGTAAGAACAAATTTTCTATCTGTGAAATTGTCAAGGAGGAAAAAGAAATTCATGCTACTTTGCTGTCGCAACTCAAACTGCAAAGTTACTGTCCAGTGCATGATAAGTACTTAGTTAAGATGAAAAAGGCATTAAAATTATGTATGGAAAACATGAACAGAAAACGTGTTCCAAGCTGATGGCAACTTGTTGTGCCATAAAACACTGAGCCTCTTCAAAGACTCCAGTAAAGGGTCCCCTGAAATGAGTGACACCAAGCCATTTACTGCCAGTCAGAGATGGTTACACAGATTCAGGAATAGGTTTGGATTGAAAAATATAAAAGCTACTGAGGAGGCTGTGTCTGCCAATGAAGAAGTTGCTACCACATTTCTGACAGAGTTGAGGTTAAGGAGAGAGACAACGTTCCTATAACTTTCATTACAGTATATTGTTATAATTGTTCTATGTTATTGTTGTTAATCTCTTATTGTGCCTAATTATAAATTAAACCTTATCATAGGTATGTATAAGAAAAAGCATGGTATATATAGGGTTTGGTACTGTCAACAGTTGCAGCATCCACAGGGTGTCTTGGAACACATCTCTCACGTATAAGGGGGAACTACTGTATTAGTAAACTGCCAAAGTGTTACCGAGAGCGACTGTACCAATCTGTACTCCGTGGTGAGAGATCTAGTCATCAAATATTCCTGCTTCTTTGTTCGAGCCTTTGAGGTGAGCACATAGAGAGAACCTATCATAGTTTTTTTTTGTGTGTGTGTGTGTGTGGTACGCGGGCCTCTCACTGTTGTGGCCTCTCCCGTTGCGGAGCACAGTCTCCGGACGCGCAGGCTCAGCAGCCATGGCTCACGGGCCCAGCCGCTCCGCGGCATGTGGGGTCCTCCAGGACAGGGGCACGAACCCGCATCCCCTGCACCGGCAGGCGGACTCTTAACCACTGCGCCACCAGGGAAGCCCCACCTATCATAGTTTTAATTTGCAGTGCTATGATGATTAATCAAATTGAGGACCGTTACATATGTTTATTAACCATTTGAATATCCTTTTACAAAGTGCTGGTTCAAATTCCTCTTTTTCTATTGAGTTATCTGTCTTTCTGTTTTTGTTATTGCATATATTTTCTGAATATTTCAAGTATCTTCTCCCATCCTGTGGCTTATCTTTTCACTGTCTTAATGGTTTCTTAACTATAGTGAAATGCAATTAATCAATCTTCCTCTTTGTTAGTTAGCCCTTTTCGTGTTTTAAGAAATATTTGTCCATCCTGAGGTCATGGGTCATGAAGTTACTATTATATTTTAAAAACATTTTTATTATACGTAAATATTTTATGTATTATATATACAAATATGTTTTATATATGACTATATTTATAAATTTTATATTATTATATATGAAATATTTATATTAGATACTATTTTTACTATATACATATATATGTGTATATGTCTATATATACAGTATGTATAGCAGAGTGAGATGTGAGGGGAAAAATAGCAGTGTATAAGATTATGGAAATAGTGTTAGAATCTGTTGGGAGGACATTGAAACAGGCATTCATCAATCAAGGGCATAGACAGGGAAGGGAGGGAAGAACATCTGAAGTTTGTGTCATCTTTTCAGAGTTTAATACGCATTACCTTCTTTAATCAACTCTTGATAAAATGAACAAACCACCCTTTTTTTTATCAAATTCATACAAAAATCATTTTTTGAGTTCTATCATCATGCATGTGGAAAGAGAAGTGATAAAACCTAAGAAAATTCTATTATTATGAATACATTTTAGGAGCTCTGTCTGTCCCACGCATTGTGCTGATTTCTCCTCATTTTAAATTTGAGGTAACTGAACAACGTGAAAAGTTAACTAACTTGCTTAACATTACTCAGTAAGTACTGGAAGTGGGATTCATATTAAGATTTTGTACATGCGTCATCGGTGATATTGGCCTGTAGTTTTCTTTCTTCGTGACATCTTTGGTTTTGGTATCAGGGTGATGGTGACTTCGCAGAATGAGTTTGAGAGTGTTCCTCCCTCTGCTGTATTTTGGAAGAGTTTGAGATGGATAGGTGTTAGCTCTTCTCTAAATGATAGAATTCGCCTGTGAAGCCATCTGGTCCTGGGCTTTTGTTTGTTGGAGGATTTTTAATCACACTTTCAATTTCAGTGCTTGTGATTGGTCTGTTCATATTTTCTATTTCTTCCTGGTTCAGTATCGGAAGGTTGTGCATTTCTAAGAATTTGTCCATTTCTTCCAGGTTGTCCATTTTATTGGCATATAGTTGCTTGTGGTAATCTCTCATGATCCTTTGTATTTCTGCATATACTTTCACTTTTGGCCTGTTTGTGTCTAGACCTAATTTGAGTGCTTTGTAGACAGCATATAGTTGTATCATTTTTCTCCCATCTGCCAGTCTCTGTATTTTGATCCAGGAGTTAAATATATTTACATTTAATGCAGTTACTGGTAAAGAGCCACTCCTGTCATTTTGCTCTTTGTATTCTATGCGTTTTATAGTTTTTTGTCCCTTATTTCCTGAATTACTGCCTTTTTTTGTGTTTAATTGATTTTTGTAGTGAAATATTTAAATTCCTAATTTCCTTTTTTGTAAATCCTATAGATCTATTTTTTATGGTTACAATGGAGATTACATTCAATATCCTGTAGTTATAACATTTGAATTTATACCAGCTTAACTTCAACAACATATAAAGCTTTGTTTCTTTACAGGTCCATCACTACCCCCTTTTAGTGATGATATCACAAAACTACATTTTATACACTTAATGCCCCCAAACAGGGATGAAGAATTCTTTTTAAACTCTGAAATTATGTAGAAAACACAGTTTGGAGTTACAAATCAATGTTACAATAATATTAGGTTTTAGACTAATACTATTTTTAAATGTGTTAGTCTCTTAAATCATGTAGAGAACAAAAAGTAGAGTTAGAAACTGTTACAATAATACCAGCTTTTATATTTGCCAATGTATTCACTTTTACAGAAATCTTTCTTTGTTCATATGGCTTTGAGTTACTGTCTAATGGCCTTTTATCTCAACCTTCAGGACTCCCTTGGGTAATTCTTACTGAACATTTCTTCCCTAAGCTTTTGTTTATCTGGGAATGTCTTAATTCTCCCTCACTTTTGGAGGACAGTTTTGCTAGAAATAGGATTCTTTGTTGACAGTTTTTTGTCTTTGTTTTTGTTTAGCGCTTTGAATATACTTGCCCACTGCCTTCTGGCCTGCAAACTTTCTGATGAGAAATCTATGGTAATACTGTTGAGGGTCATTTCTTTGTGGTCACACCTGTCTTGTTGCTTTCAAGATTCTGTCTTTTTCCTTGGCTTTTGAAACTTTAAGTATAATGTGTCTCAGAGTGGGTCTCTGAGTTCATCTTACTTAGAGTTGATTGAGCTTATTGGATATTTATATTCATGTATTTCATCAAACTTGAGAATTTTTTAGTGATTTCTTCAAATATTCTATGTTCCTTTTTCCTCTTTTCCTTTGGACACTCCTGCGATGCATATGTTGGTCTTATTGATGGTGTTCCACAGGTCTTTTAGGCTCTGTTCACTCTTTTCCAGTCTTTTCTCTTTCTGTTCTCAGCCTCAGTAATTTTTATTGTAATGGAAATCTGAGTTACAAGCTTTGGAATTACACTTTATTCACATCATGCTTGCATAATCTTGTGTAATTGATGGCTAAATAATAGGAAACAAGAATAACTGTATACATTGATTTACCCTGACTCAAAAATGGTGTTGTCTTTGCATCAACTATTATAAAAATAGAGGTCAGTATGCTGACTGATATTAGGAAGATACAGTCTGTTTAGAGGAAAACAGATATGAGGCCATGTAATTATTTTCAGACAAATACACAAATCAAGAAAATGACATTCAGCTTATTGAATCATTCCATTGAAATGTGTACTCTACATTTAAAGGTAAGAAGTGCTAAAATTCAAAGTTTAATATGCTTCAGACTATAGAATCCACTGAAAGTCACTAAAGTTGAAATGTACAAAAGTCAAATTGATATTGATGAAGAAAGCAGAGATGTGAATTGATTCCATTATTTTAGACACTTGTGTTAGAACTTTACTGTTTGTGGGATTTATTTGACTAATGTAAGAGAATTAAACTGAGACAGTTTGTCATAATATTGAGTCATTATGCCTTCTCTGTGTTTGCATATTATATTTTAATTGTAAAAATATTAAAATATAGTTGAATTTATTGGTTATATTTACATTTAGTAAATAGTCACATATTAAAATATAAAATTTGGGATGTTGCTTATAGATTATCACAAGCTTAAGTTTATCTTTCTAGCATTATGTACTGGTAGAATTTTATTCAAATTTGTTCTTTAATTTTCTACAATGAAACTTGTGCTTGAAAGATATTTTGAAGGGAGAATCAGATGCTTTCAACTCATTAGAAAAGAGCTTTGGAAGAAATGCTCATTATTAATGAAAGTATTTACTTAACTCTAGCACAAATTAACCACCAATGTTATAAAAGGGAATAGATAACAAGATGCTTTTTGGAATGTCAAACTGTGTTCCTGCAGTTTTTTGCAAGTTTAATGGTTTTCTGGTAAACAAAGATAAACAGAAACCCACGAACTAACACTGTTACAAAAATATGCCACAGAAATACTAAGACTAAAGAATGTATTTTGATTTCCACTTACTCTTTCCTCAACTTGAAGTACAAACAACTTTAGGTAGGAAACATTTATGTTCTTTGATAATATATGTTCAGTAATATCATGCTTATTTATCCTAATTATTGTTGGTGTTATGGTCTAACTAGAATAATTATTTTTAAGATCAATCCTAACTACTACAAAGGTCAGTTGGATTTTTAAGTGAATAAAATAATACGTGTAATATTTCTTATTAAGTAAAACTAAAATACTGCAAAATGCACAGGTTTTAATTTTGCAATTAATACATTTATATTAACTTATACACCCATGTTACTGCCAGGAATCAAGATATATAGCATTTTCATCACCTCAGAAAGTTGTCTCCTATCTCTTTCTGATCATCCCTCCCTCCAGCATACAATAACCTCTGTTCCGATCTCTGTCACCATAATCAGACTTTTATTGAAATTCACATAAATGGAACATTAAAATTTATACTCTTTGTTTCTGACTTCTTTCATTCACCATGGAGTTTTTGAAATTCCCCATGCTTTTGTGTGTATCAGTAATTCACCCCTTACTGCTGAAGAGTATTTTATTATATGAACATACATGTTTTCTTGTTCTCTTACTGATGGACATTTACATTATTTTTATTGTTTGTCTGTTATAAAAAAAATTTCTTGATTCTTGGAAAGGTTTTGGGGGGTCAGATAAGTTTTCTTCCTTTTTTTTTTTTTGGTTTCATATCTAGGAGCAGAATTGCTTTGTCACAGAGCAGGTTTAATTTTATAAGAAACTGATTAACAGTTTTCCAAAGTGGTTGTAGCATTTTGTATTCCCATCAACAATTTCAAAACTACTTGTTACTTCACATCCTCCTCCCAAATTTAGTATTAATACTATAAAGCTCAGTCATTCTAATGTGTACAAGGGTGTCTAATTTTCCTGATGACCAAGGCCATTGAGCACCTATTAACTTTCCTAAGGGACATATGTATATCTATTTCTAAAATGTCTTTCCAAGTATATTGCCCATTTTTAATTGAGTTGTTTCTATGCTTATTATTGATTTCTGAAATTTGTTTACTATTCTGTATATAAGGCATCTTCTGATTTTATTTCCCAATTTTTAACGTCTGCTGGGCAGATGTGGGTGTGTTACTTTCTTGGTTTCCACAGGACTAAGAGGTTTCCTGGAACATAGTAATTTCAGTGTTAAACCAGGCTAGTCCTAAAGATGGCTGTTCACCCTAAAAGTCAAATTTGTCTTTTTTCCTTTTATGTTTAGTTCTTTGTGTGTCACTTTTCAGAATTCTACGCCTAATTCTAGGTCATGAAGAAATTCTCCTGTATTATCTTTTAGAATCTCAAAACATTTAGGTTTTATGTTCACCCCTGAAACATGTTAAGTCAGTTTTTGCCCTGCAGCCCAACCCATACATTTGCAACACCATTTATTGAAAAGACTCCTGAGTACTGTTATCACAAAAACAATTAGCCATATATGTCCTACAACTTTTTTTTTTTTGGTTGTTTAAAATACTGTTTTATCTATTTTAGGTCTTTTTTCATTTTCATATAAATTTTAGAATTAACATGTCAATTTCTTTTAAAAAATCCCATTTAAATTGTGATTGGGATTACATTAAATCTTTAGATCAATTTGGATAGAATATCCATCTTAATTTTTCCAATCTATGAACTTGGTGTATTTCTCTCTTTATTTAGTTCTTTAATTTCTTTCACAGTATTTAATGGGTTTTAGTGTGGAAGTCTTACATATTTTTTGTTGAATTTATTCCTAAATAGTATGTGTTTTATGCTATTTATAAGTGGATTTTTAAATTTGTTTACTACTAGTTATTTATAGATAAAAATAACTTTCAATTTTTTTACCACATACTCTTTTTTGATCTATAAAAGAAATGTTTGGTTTCCTGATTTCACAGTAAGGTGAATACTTACAAAAAAGTAAATGACTTGCACATTGACACAGGTTGTGGGTATTATTCATAAAGTTTATTGACTAATGAAGTTCATATAATGGGCTTAAAAATTCTATTTGTGCCACTTATTTGAATGTCGCTTGCTTTAGTGCTTGTATTTGTTTATTACTGGCTCAGATTTTGTTTTGTTGTACTAAGAATATCAGAAACTATTAAAACAGACTAGTATGCATCAGTGCAAACAGAATTGCAATGACTCTAAGATTTTTAAAAAATGTTTTAGTTACTGAGGCATTGCCATTTCTCTCTTTATATATTGAAGTATAGTCGATTTACAATATTATTTTCAGGCATACAACATAGTGATTCAGTATTTTTATAGATTATACGCCATTTAAAGTAATTACAAAATAATGCCTTTATTTCCCTGTGTTGTACAACATACCCTTGTTTATTTTATACATAGCAGTTTGTGTCTCTTGATTCCCTACCCCTATCTTGCCCCTCTTCTTTCGTTTTCCCCACTGGTAACCACTAGTTTGTTCTCTATATCTGTGGGTCTCTTTCTGTTTCTGTTTCATTCATTTGTTTAATTTTCTAGATTCCACATATAAGTGTTAACATACTGTATTTGTCTTTCCTTGTCTGACTTATTTCACTAGCCATAATACCCTCTAGGTCCATCCATGTTGTTGCAAATGGCAGAATTTAATTCCTTTTTATGGCTGAGTATAATTCCATTGTATACACATACCACATCTTCTTTATCCATTCATCTGTTGGTGGACACTTAGGTTGCTTTCATATCTTGACTGTTGTAAGTAATGCTGCTATGGACATTGGGGTGCGTGTTTCTTTCCAAATTAGTGTTTTCAATTTCTTTGGCGATATACCCAGGAGTGGAATCGCTAGGTGCTCTGGTAGTTCTATTTTCAGTTTTTTGCGGAACCTCCATACTGTTTTCCATAGTGATTGTGCCAATTTACATTCCCACCAACAACGTACTAATGTTCCGTTTTCTCCACACCTTCAACAATGTTTGTTATTTGTAGACTTTTGATGATAGCTATTCTAAAAGGTGTGAAGTGTTATTGTGGTTTTGATTTGCATTTCTCTCATTAGCAATGTTGAACATCTTTTCATGTACCTGTTGGCTATCTGTATATCTTCTTTGAGAAAATGTCTATTCAGATTTTCTTCCCATTTCTTAATTGGGTTTTTTTTTGATGTTGAGTTGTATGAGTTATTTATATTTTTTAGATATTAACCCTTTATCAGTCATATTAATTGTCTCTTCTAAGGACAATAATTCTTAGCAGTTACTACTATTATAAAATTTCAATTTAAGCATTCCTTGATTCACAAGTTTTACTGAGGTTAGCAGGAAGGATTTACCTTTCAAAACTCACCTACCAGTGGGAATAAGCCCTATTAAACAGACTTTTAACTAGGGTAACTCTTTAAAATATTATGTAGGAGTTCTCTTCTCTCAGAACTGTGCTGGTTAGTATAATCTGTACATACATGGGTATGCAGTTTGGGTATGAGTAATTTTTCAATCAAAACAGCAATTCAGATTTAAATCCAAAATCATGGGAACTACTACATTTCTACTAGAATGCAATTTCTGTGAGCCATGACTTCCTCTACTGCATTTAAATTTTACTATGATTAGCCAAGATAATGGTTAAATATGGTGAATAGGTTTCTTTTGATTTAGGTGGTAGCTGTTAGTATTATTATCAAAACTACTTTCAGAGGGAGATGTTACATATGCTCTCAAAATTCAGTGTAGTAGGACAGAATTACGTATAATTAAGTCTTTTGCATAATGTACCATCTGATACCAAGGAAGAATGAGAAGCACCATCCAGAGGAAGAATAAAATGAAGTGGACTGGCAGATTATTTGCAGGAGAAGAATGTCTGAAGGTCATTTATATTCTCGGCTGAATTAACTTTTATATCTTTTTTGTCTGATTATCCTTGCATACCCAACATTTTTCCTAAGCCTGCTAATGGCAAATCAGCATACTGCCTGACATGCAAAATTTTTTGTCTTAATTGCACTTTCACAATATCTTCAAAGTGCCCTTTCAGGAGTGAAAAAAACATTAGGACTTCAGATATATTCCTTGCTTGCTTCATTCAATCTGCAGGACCAATAACAACGATTATTAACAAAGCCAATACTGTATTTGAGAAGCCTTCACCTCCACTTGAAAGAGTGAAAATATTACTTATTCTTGTTTGGTCTGTTAAGTGCTAATGTTCTTCTCAGTCTCCCGAAATGGAAATCCACCCAACAAGGGCAATTTTCCTGGCACCAAATGCTTCCTGTCTCTGTGGGCTTTATAAACAATAATTATTGGCTTCTAAATGGTTATCATAATATTCATTATATTTATCTTCGGGTAAACACTGGGATGTGTGAGGCAGAGAGACATAGAAGCTGGAGTTTTGGTGAGTTGAAGCACTTTTTTACTTAGGGTTAATGAAACTCAGACAAATACCATCAAAGTATGTTTGTTCACAATCCTTACAGCCCACCATGAGCTATATATCAATGCATGATTGCTCCATCTGACATAAGTGTGTAAAGAGAATCAATGAATAATACTACTATTTATTAGAACTATGTGCCAGACAATTATAAAGGATTTATAGATATTATCTCATTAAATCATTCCCCTGAAAAGGTAGGTACTGTTACCCCTCAGCATTTTTTTTTAACTTGAGTAAAATGAGAAATTAAGTAACCAGTTTGCATACTAACAGATGGGAGGGTCAAAACTGACCCTCAGAGTCCACTTTTAACTGCATTCTATTGGAAGTTTCTACCTTGGAGACTTAATGATGCATTCTTTGTTGTATACTAAAAACAAAGGAAAAATAGTAATTTAATTATGTTATAAATGTTTGGCAAATCTGGGTTTTATTCTAGAATTTGATTTTTGAATGCACTAATGTAAAAAATATTGCTAAATATATTTGTTAAATTTTTACATTTCCTAGAAAAACTTAAGAAAACAGATTTATTCATACAATTTTGAACTTTTCCAAAATAGTTTTAGTTTTTAAAGTATTATACTTTTGTTTACACCACTTTCTGGTTACATTTCCTAGACATTCTTTGTTCTTACACATTTGAGCACCTAATTGTACTGCTATCTTTTTTGGATCAAGAATTTAAGTGGCTCTCAGATGAGGCAATTTCATTACTTGTTCATGCTTTTACTCTATGACACAGAAAATTAAGTGTCGGCCTCATTCTTGTCTTATTTCTTTGTACCTACCTAGACTAATCCTTCGTTACTTCATTATCTGCAAATATTTTCTGTCATTTCTGAAACAAGACTTTAGTAGATATTTTAGAATATTTAGTGATTTAGTGATTTACATCTTAATAGACAAGTTCATCCAATATAATTATTTCTTCACCTGTTGATTCTAATGCCTTTTTACAAATCTCAGCCCATCTTCCCCACCAAAAAATAAACATTAAAAACTATTACATTACTCATTTCCTCTTCATCTGTTGAATTAATCCTATTTAACTCAGTAATGGAGAAATTCAAGGATTTGGGAAGCAAAACACATTTTTTGTCTGAATTGTGAACATAAAGTTCCTTTTTATTTGCATGTGAAAATTCACATTTTAAGACATCTTTCAAGGTATTTAGACACCTTTTCTTAAAATCTTGTATAAGAAAATACTCATATAAATTAAAAGAATTTTCATTTGATACCATTAAATAATAACGTAAGCATTTAGCGAGATTACTGTCTGGCACAATGCCAGTCATAGCAATGATTTTTTTTTCAATCACTGCTGCAGATTAAGTATCTTGCAAATAAAATAATTTTCTTCAGAATTGAGAAATCTATTTTGAAAATAGCCATATATATGTATTCTTTAGTTTACAGTTAGAGGTTTTCCTCTGAATTTTTCCTATTTTCTTTAGTGTTTATTAGTCATTCCATGTGGTGATAGGAAAGTTATATAAGACACTCTTTTTTTTCTGTTATTCCATGATCATCCAGTTACATTTCTGATCAACATAATTTTAAATTTCGATGTGTCCCTAAGTTTAGTCTATTTACTGTCCATTCCTGTTGACATGTAAAATGTTCAAGTGTTTGTTTTTTTCTTCACATCTTTTTTTCTAAATTTTTACATGTTGTTGTTACAGAACACTGTTTCCTTATTTTAAATTACCTGTGGAGGCTTCCTTAAAGTTTCAGAGTATTAAGAACAGAAGTATATGTTTACCCTAAATACAAAACAAATATATAACAAAGGTAAAAAAAAAAATGTGAATGGTTAAATACACTGCCTTGGAGGTAAAGAGAGCACTGGCTTCAATTCTCAGTATTCTAGTACTAATGAGGTGATCTTGGGAAGTTACTTGTCTGTATCTCAGTTTACCTGTCTTAAAACTGAATATAGTAACACCGAGTATGTTAAAGGGTGATTGTAAAAGCTAAATCAAATAACATGAATGATATTAGCTATTATTATAAAAGGAAATTTCACAGAACTGATTTTTTTTTGATGAAGGAATACATGAATAGACGAAATTTATGTTCCCTTTGCTCATTTTATCCTTCTATTATAAACAGAACACTTAGTACTTTATTATCCTTCTGATTCAGGCTGGTTAAATTAGCAAAAAAACTGACCAGGCCATGTTTTTCGTGTCTATTGTACTCCAGATTTCACCCTCTCAGTGCCATGATATAACAACTGTATGAAGTACAAACATATGAAAGGATCAAAGAGGATCATAAATGACATTTTCCTTTTTTTATTCATCTTTCCCCATTTTTCCTTTTCTTCCTTCCCTCTCTCAATTCTTTCCCTTTCCCTCTCTCCCTCTCTGTCTCTCTCCCTCTCTCTACCCCTCAAACCTCTTGTTTTTTCTTCCTTTTCCTTTTAATATGAATTGTAAGAAATTAACAAAAATAAGGGATGCAGAAGGAGCAGAGTTTGGAGGGTGGTAATGAATTCAGAAGGTTGAACACTGAATTTGTTGTGTCACTATTAACAGTATAGTTGAAACAATATATCTAACACGTAATTGGTTTAAGACAGATGAAGAGTGATGGTAACTATTTCAGTTATCAGCAGAGAGTTTATTGCTATATCAGTTGTGATTGATTAGATAGAGGCTATTACAAAAATCCCTTGGCTCACTGTTTCCTGACCTTACTGTAGAACAGAGCATGTTAAAACAGGTTGAGAATTAATGAAGAGTTCTATTTTTTAAAATAAAGATTCCTGGGCATCACATCTAGAAATTGTGATTTAATAAGTCAAAGTGGAAAATGAGAATAGAGGTTAGAATCTGAATAACTTAAATGCCTTCTGGTCATAAAATTAAAAAAAAAAGCCAAAAAATTTGCTCTGTAAATGACACTGTTAAGGGAAATTAAAAAGTAAGTACAAGCTGGGGGAAAATATTTACAAATCACATATCTAACAAAGAACAGAATGTATAAAGAACTCCCAGCATTCAGTAGTAGGAAACAAACAATAATGAAGTAAAAATCCAGTTTTTAACGAATAGGCAAAAAACTTCAGACTCTGAATCGAAGAGAATATAAGCATGATAAACAATCCCATGAAAAGCTGTTCTGTATCATTAGCCATTAGAGAATTCATTAAAACCGTGTTGTGATACCACTATACATACTTAGAAAAATGCCTTTTTAAAAAAAATCTAACAATACCTAATGCTGTTGAGGATGTATAGCAACAGGTGCACTGTATATTGCTGTTGGGACTCTGGAAAACACGGTCATTTTCTTATAAAATTAAACACACACTTTCCGTATGATCCAGTAAGTCAATCGCAAGTATTGGCCTTACCTAGAGTAATGAACACACGTTCACACAAAAACCTATATGCGAACGTTTCTAACAGCTCTAGTCAGAATCATCAAAAACTAAACACAACCCAAATGTCCTGTAGCAGTTGAATGGATAAACAGTGTGCAGTACATCCATATAATAGAATACTATTCAAAAACAAAATGAACTGTTGATAAACACAACATATTGGATAAATCTCAAAGGCAGTATGCTAAGTGAAATAAGGCAGTCTCAAAAAGTTAACTACTGTATGATTCTATTTATGTTATATTGTCAAAATGTTACATCTATTGTGACAGAGAAGAGACCAGTGACTGCCAGAGTTTAAGGATAGGAGGAAGTTGTGATTACAAAGGGTAAGCATGAAAGAATGTTTGGGGTGATGAAATTGTTCTGTATCTTAATTTTGATGTTGAATTCACAAATCTATATATATATTAAAATTTATAGAATTGTGTATTTCACAAAAAAGTTTTATTTCATGTTAATTTAAATACTAAAATGACATCAACAGCAACAGAAATTCCCTAGGTGGTTCTGAAGCACAACAAGGATTTGGAACCAGTGCTTTGAATGGTCCCAATTTCCCTGACAATTCTAAATCAGTGAGTCAGGGATATAGCTCAGACATTTATATCATTAATATATATTTCCAAGAACTGTTCTATGGTTTATGTAAATAAAAAAATTATCCCATTGAAGTCCAACTGGTAGAACTGTAAAAGATGAATATAGGGAAAATACTGATCTGAGAAATCATGAGGTCATCAGCAACCAGTACATTTGCATGTATCATGCCGCAGTGTTTATTCACAGATGTGTCCATTTCTCTATCCCACTCTGAACTGCCTTGATTCAGAGACTGTGACCCATATTCTATTTTCCATTCCACTGAGCTCTGTGTGTGGCACAGACTGGACCCTTGACTCTTGGTCCTCATTCAGTGTTTATGAAATGGTTATTTTTAGGAATCAGAGGTGGAAGCCTGGTTACAATTATCCAAACTTACTGGAAAATGATTACTATGTAAATAAAAATAGTGAGGTCAAGCCCTGGATGTAACCTCTAGCTTGCTGCAAAATATAACTACCATTGTGTTTCCCACTGTTTTACTCTACTCTGTGATAAACTATCAATCACTACGTGGCTTCAACTGTTTCTTGATGGCCTCAGGAAGCAGAGCCTAGCTCAAAAGTTATACTGGGAAGTATGCACCCAGGCAGCTGGAGTGAGGGAGAAAGGGATGTTAGGCAGGGGAATATAGAGATCAAGTTTAAGGAGGTATTACTGAGCTGGCAAATGTAGAATACAAGCAATACCTCAGTTTTTCAGAATCGTCCTACAGGAAAACAAGTCAAATAACCATCTTAGAGTATTCTTCTTATAAGGGAAAAGGGGAAGATTTTAACCACTGATTTCATATCCCTTTGGACAAACATTCAACCCACAGGGCAGTAACTTTCTTTTCTTCGTATCTGGGCACCAAGGAGGGTTTTGTAGTGTTTGATGGTTTGTGATCAGTGGAGAAGCCCTTGTTGTATGAAGTGCCATGTATGTGAAGAGGGACAAGGTTATGAAACAAGACTCAGGTGGCACATGAACATGATTAGTGCCTATGCAGGACTGGGTGTCATAACAACTGGAACAAGAGACAGGTGAGGCCCAGAAGATTTAAAGTTGCCAAAGAGGTAGATACCTGATATACCGACCTACTCTTTCACACCTGCCTGTAATGTAAAATATCAATTTTGGTTTTACTGTTCTGTAGGCTCAAAAGTCTGGTTTAGAGCCAAGATCTTTATTACTGAATAGTGCAAACCTCCTTTTCCCAGTAGCATTTACTAGTTAGGTTCAAATCCTAGTTCAGCTACTTTGTAGCTCTCTAAACTTCAATTAAATTTTTCAGCATCTCTTTTCTCCTAACAGTAAAGAGAGGAACCAAAGATTTTTTGGGTAAATGAGTAGAATTAATATATGTAAAATACTTATTAACGTGTCTGGCAAAGGTAGGGGCCTCTCCAAAATTTATAACTATTATTTTACTTGTAATTAGGACAATATTTATAAAATAATGGGCCATTTTGAAGAGAGAGCAATGAGATTCAGCATTCAGGAACATGTAAATCTATTTGAATGGTGGAGACTTCATAGAGGAAATTTAAACTATTCAGGAGAGCAACTCAATGTTCTTTGAAAGTGAGAACATTTATTCCTTAAAAGACAAATGTAAGTAGCACAGATTTGGGAGCAGTGTATGCCAGATAGGATGGTCAGTGTGAAAAGAACCTACAGAAAGCAAGAGGATATAAAAGTTTCTCAGACATAAAGATAAACAGCTGGTGTTAAATGGAGAAAGTAAGTGGTGACAGTATAAAGACTTGAAGTGGCTGAGTTTGAATTTGAGACAAAGGGAGATTTTACAGAAAACATTGCAACAGAATGAAGAAGAAAGAGGATTAATGTTGAAACCCTGGAGAAGGCTTATTTATTGTTGTCTTATGTTCCGGATTACTTGAGCAACAACAGTGTAATGGGCATTGTATAAAATATAGTTTACGTCCCGCTTACAAGGTTAGTAGGAATAGAATCCATAGATAAAAGGCATCAGTTTCGTACTGAATACTGTTGAGAATTAAGTAATAGGCCACATTTTTTTTTCTTTTTCCTCTGGAACCAATCTCAGATAAAATTTGTCATTGAAAAGGATGCATATAGGAGTCACACATAAGGGAAGACGAATATAAATTAAAAACAGGAGCTAAAAATAAAGAATCAGTTTGGAGGAGTACAGAAAGACCATTAAGAGGAAATTCAGCAAGGAAAGCCACTATCTTGGTAGACTTAAGTTTGTCTGATACATGATAGAAAAGCAAGAAAAAATAAATACCATACAGTGCACACAACTTAAAAACAGATGAAATCATGAATTTTATGATTTATTTTTAAATAATTGGTAAACAGCCAATTGAGGAAATCCAGCTAATTGAGTTAGGTCATCTTCCAGTATTACTAACAAAGAATTAAGATCCTTTGAGCATTTAATTTAAATCTGCATATTTACTCAAATTTTCTGTTAATGAAACATTTCACTGTATCTTTTTTATCATTTGATTTCTCATTGAATTCATTGTTACAAAACAATATGTGATGCATTATGAAAAGAGGAAATTAGAAGAAAACTGAAGCGTAGAATGTATAATATGTATTGGTGCACCTGAGGTAACCATTATCTGAAACATAAGAGTACTAGGAGGCAGTCATTTTGTAATTAGCAAAAGAAAAATGTTCATTAAGATAAAGGGTGTGAAGAGACTTATATCAACGTGGCTAGAAGGATACTATCATGGAATACTTTTCTTGAAACTGTTAATGACTGTAAGATATGAACATAGGTTTTGAAGTTGTTTTTAAGTAACCCAGTGCCTTAGAGAGTTGGCAAGGTCTACTAGTACTGGCTGTTAGTCAGGTTTGGGAATACTGGGGCTTTATAGCTCAACAGAAATAATAATCTAGCATAATATGTCTCCAGATACTGTCTTGGTGGTTCAAAACTAGAGTAGACACATAGGAGATACAATCAATACAGAAAAAGTGCATCAATCGTAACAAATCCAGTATTTCTGTTGCCTTCCATTGCTACTGTATTGATCCAGGTCACTACCATCTCCCTCCTAGACTCCCGCCCGGTCGACTCTCGAGCTTCCCTTTCCATTGCTGCCTATACTCACCATGTTGTATTCTCCTCACAGCAGTCAGAGTGATACTGTTAAAAAGTAAATGATATCACTTACTCTATGGGCTTATTGCTATTCCTTGACCCACATTAAGGAATAAACTGCCTCAGCATCTTTGTGGTTATTGCTCTCTCCACATGAAATATTCTGTCTAAATATTCTTAGTTTTTCCCATCCCTTCATTCAGATTTCCACTCAAGATAATCATCTCATACTTCACTGCCCAGCTTATCTAATATACCTTTCTGAGTCACTTATTATCACCTGTTTTAGTTTCTTCAAAGCACTTATCACTATATAAAACATTGTGTGTTTATTTTCTCATCCATTAGATTTAAACTATGTGAATACAGAAGTTTGTTTGGTGCATTACCAAACCCTATGTTCCAGAAAGAATAGGGTCTCAATTGTTTTTCTTGAATGAATGAAAGAATGAATGGGAAATGAAAAGAATAGAGAGCTAAGTGCTTTTCAAGCACAAATAACTGGAACAGCACTCTCAATATATCTTTCTGTAATTGTGGAAATATTCTATATTTGTCCTAATACAATAGCCACTAGAAAAAAATGAGTCTATTAAGCATCTAAAATGTGGCTAGTGAAACTAAGAAGTTGCATTTATTTTCTTTAATTAAATTTGAATAGCCATGTTTCTATCATACTGGAAAGGACAGCATGGGACAATAACAGAGGCAGGTGAATAGGATAACTAGGCCTATTACATAGCATATTGACCAAAATATTTATTGTACAATTAACATTTTCAAAATTGTCCAACTGAAATTTTTATATCATTTGAAATGAGTGCCCTGGTGTTATTACATTATTAAAAATTTCAATTTTGACTCAAGAAACTTCATTTGACTTAGCCTTGTAGTTCAATTATGTGATATTGGAACATATAAGCTTATAAGTGAAAATTCTTTTTTTAACTACTGAGAATAAAATGAAAATAAAAAGAAACATGAGAATTTTGATTTCCAAATTTTTAAAACATCTACTAAACAGTTTTTGCTAGTGTTGGCAAAGATTTGGATGGATTTATGCAAAGGATTTACAGTTAAAGACTTTCTCCATTCAATGTCACGTTTGATTGGCCCTCCCTATCCACAGATGTAGAACCTGCGGACATGGAGAGCTGACTGTTCTGAGTATCCTTGGGGGTCCTGGAACCAATCCCCTGTGGATACTGAGGGATGACTATATACAAATTTGCCAATGAAATAATCAGATACAGGTTAAGTGTATTTGGTGTATGATAATTTTCAATGAAGCTATTATTGATAACTATGCAACCATATCTTTAACATCCAAGGACAATGGATTTACATGAACTAGAAATGTACTACATCCTATTGTTGAGTACATATGTGGGACTAAGCCACTAATTTTGTCCTAAAAAAGAGAATAACATATAATGCAATATATGTTGTTTATGTGTTAATATGTATATGATTTGATTGCATAAGCCATCAATAAGTACTTTTTATTAATTTATATGTTTCAGGAGACGAATGGCAATAACTGAACTGGCTAAGGTTAATAATTATCACTGTTTGAAGTAAAAACTAACAGTTTGTTAGTCCTTGGCCTTCTAAGTAAGCATATTACATAGCTTTGCATTTTCTTATGTAAAGCTCTTTTAGCTAACCTAAAAAATTTCCACTATACTCTCTTCATCCTCCTCTTAGATTCTAATTGCCTGTTCAGTGTATCTCTCTAATTTACCAACTTCTCCTTCAGTTTGTTCTCTATCACCTGTATCTTTAGCTCAGAGAAATGCTTTAATCAAGAAATGATTAGCCAGGGTAGACCTACATCAGTTAAGATGCTCTTGTTTGCAAGAAAGATAATGTACTACTTGTACTGACTTAAAACTGTACTACTTGTATTGACTTGTATTTTAATATGAATTTACTGACTCCAGAATTCAAAAGTCCAAACTTGGGGATAACTGGGCTTGGTTTAATTCATACCACATGATTCCAAAGTATATGTTCCTTTTTTCTTCTTTTTGCATTCACTGTAAAGGTCCTGGGATTCAATCCTTTCATCTTGATCACATGCCCAACGTTGAATCATTGAGTGGGATGTATGTGGTTAAAATTTATCGACCTGTTTTAACTTTAGAGTAAGGGGTGGGATCTTTTCTGGATCCACATAAACCTCACATTAAAACTGGAGTCTGGGGCTTCCTTGGTGGCGCAGTGTTTGAGAGTCCGCCTGCTGATGCAGAGGACATGGGTTCGTGCCCCGGTCCGGGAAGATCCCACATGCCGCAGAGCGGCTGGGCTTGTGAGCCATGGCCGCTGAGCCTGCGCGTCCAGAGCCTGTGCTCCACAACGGGAGAGGCCACAACAGTGAGAGGCCCGCGTACCGCAAAAAACAAAACAAACAAACAAAAAAAACCCCCAAAAACTGGAGTCTGTTAGACAGGTGGAAAGAAAAGTTTGTCCTAGGAAGAACAACAAAAACAACTACAGGGCTAGATTCCTACCTCCTGTATTCCTGACCTCAGCAGACCCCCTTGCTATAAGAGAATGATTCAGACACAACTTAGTGGTAAAATGAGTTTATTCTTCATTGTAACTTTATGCATAGAAGTATAACATTTCTCTGTTTGAAGCCACCACGTCTGCTCATTTGTCTTTGATACTTTTTCATGTCCACAACTGTTAAGCTCTTTGATTGGGGCTATTATTTACCTTTTTCACATAAGTATTTATGTTTCACTTGTGTGGGTTAGAAATGATAAATGAGCTGTAGTGTAGCATTAAGTGTGAAACCAGAGCAGGTTGTTATTTTAGCCAAGGTTTGTTAATCTGGCCTCACAGTTCTTTTCTGTAAGACTTCTTTTTGAAATAATCTTAGGTCTTATTTCATAGTACCTGCTTACTTATGAGCATTTATTCATGAGTTAATCACGGTAAGCCCTCTAATGCCCATTAATATCATCCACAATAGACAGAACAAACAGCATTATAAGCTATTTTTGTTAATACAGCAAAAGACAGTGTAACAAAAATACAATTATTTTGACGTGTATTTATGTAAAATTTGAAAAAAAAAAAAAAAAGCCAAACATCTACTCTAAATTTTGGATGTTTTTCCACCAGGCTATATAAGAAAATTGTAAGAAAATAAAATACCTTATAAAGGCAAACTAAGCTATAATAGGAAATATCAGTATCTTCAACATAAAAAAGAGCATCATGAAACAAGAAAACAGGAGGGTAATACACAATTCACTATTGCAAATAAAATAAGAATTAGAAAAAAATTTGATTTTCCACCTACAAGTTTTAAAGATATTGTAAATTATAGCTTGCTGTTTTCTGAAATAAGTCTGATTTATAGAGTGCAGAACTGACAAGAGTGTGTAGGAATTGCCATAGCTCAACTCTGGCTTAGGGCTTTGAAGTGGTGTTATATAGTTTTTCTTCCAGTAAAATGGTTCACTTTTTATTTTATAGAGCATGATGATGGATGGCACTTTGGGAGCCTTGAAGTGATATGTGGCATCCCCAAACACTCAGATATACTTCCGGTGTTTAAATAGCAATCTACCACTGGGCACCACAGATGAATATGCTGGCTTTCAGTATGATTTAATTATGCCATGAGCAGCAAATGAAATTTTCCTGAAAAGATTAACTGACTTTATCAAAAGTAAATTTATCTAGCAATATAACATTATCATATTTTAATATTGTGGCATAGAATAGAGGAGAGATTGTTTATAAAAGAAATAGGAAGAAATTATATTGCTGGCACTGTGAAAAAGAGTTATATTGTGTTTAGGTCCTTACCTATGTTTCCTTCAACAGAAAACATTAAATAATTTAACCCCTCTGAGGCTGATTTTTCTCAAAAATAAGGGCAGTCTCACCTGCCTTATTTGTTACCATTGTTTGTTGTTAAATACAAATGAGATAGTATGTGCAAAATCATTTCTATATTGATTCTGTTCCATTATCCTTTTCTCGTTTTTCTCTTGATCCCTTTTCAAATTATCTGAGCCTTAAAGGCTGTTTTTCTATAAGTTTCTATCCTTGACCCTCTTCCCTTTTATTTTTTTTCCCACCTCTGTGGGTAATTTTATTCACTTTCATTGATACAGATTTCAATATACACTCCTGATTTTCCAGCAACAATTTCCATTCAAGCTCCAGCACCCATGCACAGAACAATTTGCCAAGGATCCACCGCTGAATTTAGTTATGTCCCTTCCATTTCGGCCCAATTCTCATGTCACTTCCAGTAAACAAAACTACCATCTAAGTTAAAACTACCATCAAAGTGAGTAAACTGGGGCTTCCCTGGTGGCGCAGTGGTTGAGAATCTGCCTGCTAATGCAGGGGACACGGGTTCGAGCCCTGGTCTGGGAGGATCCCACATGCTGCAGAGCAACTAGGCCCATGAGCCACAACTACTGAGCCTGTGCATCTGGAGCTTGTGCTCCGCAACAAGAGAGGTCGCGACGATGAGAGGCCTGCGTACCGCGATGAAGAGTGGCCCCCGCTTGCCACAACTAGAGAAAGCCCTCGCACAGAAACGAAGACCCAACACAGATTAAATCCTACATATTTTATCTCATTTATGTACTTATAATTCATTCTATCTCCTCTGAACCTACAAACACAGCCTTAATGTAAACTATTGCAGTATTAGCTTCTAACTTGTCTTCCTGTCTCTTGACCATAGCACAAAAGGTAGATTGCTAGATCTTAAAGACAACTTCATTCGCATGCCTGAACCCCACTCAAATCCTTTAATGGTCCTCTCACACCGACAGCGAAGCGAGATCTTTAACAAGGCCCACGTAACTTCATCATCTGGCGGCTGCCCACAAATGTCAACTTAGGCACTGAAAATGAGGCGGGTACGAGGACATTCCCTATGTCAGTAATATGAAATTAAACTTGGTTCCCTGAACAGACTTTCTGTTCAGTTTCGTGCCTCAGTAGCTTTGCACATTATGTTTCCTATATCTGAAATGTCTTTCTCTTCTTATTCACCTAAATAATCTAGACTTACTGTGATATCCTTTTTCATGTACTTTCTCCTGTGGGAGATCATACTTACACATCTGAAGTTCAACGATAATCTAGCTATATGTTGGACGCCACAACACATTTATAAGTTTCTTGAGGGCATGGATGGATCATCCTGATGCATGTGGGCAAGGATTTTAATTTTAAAATTATATTATTATTTATTAAAACAGTTACTAAAGAAATTGGCATTTAAAATGTGACTTTGTATACTCACGCTTGCCACTTTTTCGTGAAAAACAGTTAAATCTGAATGTCTGAATTCAAAGCTAAATTCTCAAGTGTAATAATGAATATGATGTAATTTACATTTATACTGTTTATTTGTTAAAAATTAATTGGCCAGTTAATAGGCTATATACTGTTATCCTTATAAATAAAGCATATAATAAGTGAATATATTTTTAATAGATAAGAATTAAAATCAGAACTGAGGCTTTTTATCATTTAGGTAATTTCTTAGTTTTATAGATTCTAAAAGGCATTTTTACCTCAAACAGAGAACTTGTTAATGGTAATAATAACTAAACTATATTGAATACATAGTATGTACCAGGCATTGTGCTATCATACTTCAAAATTCACAAAATTCATATGAGTAAAGCACAGTTTAGGTAGCTATTTGCTACCTTACTTTAACTAGTAAGTGGTGGAGAACGTTCTAGAGGATGCTGATAAGTAATGATATTTTTTAAAAATTACATTCTGTAGTCACATAGGCTTGGAACATGGAGTAAACCATGTTAACTAGGTTTCTTTAAGCAGAACCCTTCAGAGTCCTTATATTGCTGATGTGCAATGGACAATTTGATTTTCCAAAAAGAAAATGTGTTTCCCAAGCTTATTTGACCACGTTATCTGCCCACATTTGCTGCAAGGGTATTTTGCAAAGCTACTGTCTCAAAAACACAATCTGGAAAATACTGCTTTGAAATTTCCATTTATAATTCAATATTTAGCTAAGCAGATGCAAAAAAGAAAAATCTCTTTATGTGAAAGAAGTTGTATATTAAGCTTGTTTGGTATATTATGAAAGCTATTATCACAAATGTTAATCTCTGTATTCTAGAATATAATATGCTCTGCTTCCTGGAAAAATATTCAGGAAATATTTATGTTGATAGTCTCTCTAGTCTATGTTGGAAATATTAAGTAATTAGATGGAATCAAAGCATTATCTAAAAGCAAACATTCAAATCTATGACAAAGAAATTTAGGATATGCATTTTCAGTCTGTTTCATAAGATTTCTTATTTACCTTTCAAAATGGTTCAAATATTTCAGAAATAAATTAAAATAACATTTAGGCAATTCATGTATAAAAGTCAAAACTTATACACCACTGTGAGCTAATGGAAGTTACAGCCTGAAAGAGCTGTAGCAAATGCAGCTACTATTGGGAACATTTTCTGTTTTGAGAGAGGATAGAGATTGGAATAGAGTAAAAGCAGCATGGTGCAACACATAACCTGCAGGTGAATAGTTTCTTCAGCTGTTTACACAAGTGACTGCCAAGTACAGGTGTGAAGATCAACAGACATGAAGATATGAGAAGAGAGTGTGCAGGAATCTGCTAATAGAAGGGAAGAAATAGAAGGGAGCTGAGAAGGGAGGAAGTGTCACCGGAAATCATGACTGCTTTCTCATTTCTTGAGAATGAAAAAGGAGAAAGGACAGTGATAAAAGAAGGATGATGAAAGGAAGTGTAGTTACTTTGAATGGATTACTAGTCATGAAGATAAGGGCAAATCAGCAAGTCCTGATTATAAAATAATTGGGGTTAATTAGAAAGGATGCTTTAGTAATGATGAGTATAGTGGGGATGAAAGATACAATAGACTCAGAGAGGTGACTTGTCAATAACTTTTCAGGGAGAATAGAAAGGAAGAATGAGAACTGGTAGGTGAAATTTCAATAGATATTAATGAGTCAGTGAATGATGGCTGGAGATGAGTCATTTGGGTAAAAAGATAATGAAATATTACAAATTAGCTGAATAAGACACTGGACAGATATATTAGATGAATTCTTAATAAACTCTATTCCCAGATTATTTTCTTGAGGTGATCCAGAAAGTATTTATGCAAAATCCTTAAAAGATAGAAAAAAGAAGGTCAATAGAATACTTCTGTAATGTCATGCCTGATGTCACCCATGTGACATTACCATGCCCTCATTACTTCCTAAGTGGAACTTCACCATCTTATCCTCTCTGCTCAGAAAGCTCCAGAGTGTAGTTCTTGGACAGTTTTTCTTTACTGTATATGCATTTTCTTGGTAATCTCTTTCAGTCACATAATTTGAAACCCAATCTATGCAGTATTTATCATAGTAATTTATTTTTTCTGCACAGACCTATTACTTGAAGTCTACATCCAGTTGCCTATAAGACACCCCTGCTTGGGTATCTCAAGCAAAATCTGACCAAAAGTGAGCTTCTAGTGACTTTTTTCTTTAAAGCTGTTTTTCTCAAGTCTTTCCACCTCAGTTTTTACCTACTATCTCCTACCTAATGCATGGGTCAAAACCCCCCTTGAGGGAATCCTTGACTACTTTTTCTTCCACACATCATGTACCACCTACCAGAAAATCTGATCAATTCTGTCTGAAAAATATGTTTCACCTTTTCTCATTGCTCTTGTCCTCACTTAAGTTATTCAAAAAACTCCTAATTCATTGCTCTGCTTTCCCCCCAGACTGCTACATTTTATACACAACACAACAGTATCTAGAGTGGTAACCTGTAAAAGCAAAAATAAAATTGTGTCACTTCTTAGATCAAAACCCTCCAATGTCTAGCCATATCACTCTGATTAAAAGCCAAAATAATCACAGTGATCTACAGAATTCTTATCTTCTATGATCTCTCTCAGGATCATTACATTCCAGACACAACGGTCTTGCTATTCCTTGAACATTTTCAAGCATATTTTATCGAGCCCTCATATACTTAATATTCCCTCTTCTTGGAGAGCGTTTCCACCTGATATCTTTATGGCTTATTTGCTCATTTTGTTCCAGTGTTTACTCATGTTACCTTTCCAATAAATATCTCCTTGTCCACCCTGTGTAAAACTGGGATACCTCCTCTTTATTACCTGTTTGTGCTTTATTTTTCTCTGTAACCCATACTATATAACATTCAATATATTTGACTTATTAAATATGGTTATAGTTTCCCATATAAGCTTTGTGAGCACAAGAAATTTTATCTGTTTTGCTAACTGTTTTATTGACTGTGCTTAGAACATGCATGGCTCTTAATACATGTTCAAGGATTGTTTGCTTGCTTGCTTGCTTGAGTGAACGAATGAATATTTGAACCATGTAAATCCTCTACTTCTATCTTCTGCCAATGCAAATTGTTGAGGGTTAGGCATATGCATTCATTTCAGTCTGACCCAGGTAAAGACATCTTTTACTTCTTAATTTTAGTAAATTACCTTGATTTTGCCTTCAAGAGTTTCTCCTTCCAAGCTGGCCGTAAACTCAAATTTAGTTATTTATTTGTCTCCTTCACTGTTCCTCAGCTTTGCCTGCTTAGAGTTTGCTGTTGAAAAGCAGCTCCATCCTGCATGGTCCTTAACCCTTCTGTGTATTTGGTTTTCCCATTCTGCTTTTGGAGTGTACGAAATTTGAGTGAGAAAGCCAGCATTCTGTAAGAGCTCAGCCTTCCTTCCTAGAAGAAGCTCACAGGCCTTTGTAAGCTCTGAGTTCCTATCACTTCCCTGGGGAGGAGCCAGAACCCAAGTTCCTGCCGCTTCTAGGACAGAAAGCTACCTTTCCTCTTATCTTCAGAAATTTGTTCTCCTTAGCTTATTTCTTCTGATTCTCTTTTCATGTCCTGTGAAGAAGGTGTCGGACACTGGAATAATCTCTCTACTGGGCACATCAAATTAAAAGACAAGGAGAGAGGCTACTTCTGCTTTCAGTCCTGCCAAAATCACTGTAGAAAGAAATCACAAAGCTTGGCTATCTGTTTAAAACACGCACAAATTAATATTATTATGCAAATGAATCTGACTTATGGAGTCTGTGGGCTTTGTCATAGCGACGTATTTTTTGGTAGATTCTATGCTCAAACAATTTCTCTGATTCCTAGAATTTGGGGAAAAAACAGATAAAAGACAAACTATTTTTAAAACTAAACGCTTTATAACACTTTACTTTTATGTTCTCTTATATACTGTACACTTTAGTAAGATAATTTAAGTAATTACTTACCAATTTTATTAATATAAATACCCTAAACAAATGTGAAAAGGTGGATATAGTCTTGCAGGACATTCACAAAAGAATGTAGTTGAAACAAGCCACTGAAAAAAAACATAAATAAAATTGATGCATATAAAACATTTTACCTTTGCTATTAACCAGATCTATATTCAAGTAAAGGGGCAAGTTGGACTTCCTTGATGTATTTATTTTCTGACCTGGTTGATGTTAATATCGATGTTACTAACCTTCTAATCCTATTCAGATCTAAATTATGATACATACTTTAGTCAATACAAAACAGTTCACTCATTTATAAAATGTGAATAATAATAGTACCAATCTCATAAGATGGTTGTGAAAATTATACAACTTGATACAGGTAAAACACTTACAATAGTTATTTATTAAAATGGCAAATACTCAATAGATGCTTTTCTTATTAGTTTGACAAACACATTCTCATTAAATTCTCCATTTCACATCATTCTAATTTGTCACAGTGTAACAATGATGTACTTTCATAAATATTGTAGGTGCAGCCAATTTTTTCATAGTGGGTTTTTAAAAAATTGTTTTTAAAAAATTATTTTTATAGGTTAAATACATACATTGTTAGATAGATAGACACTATAGATCATAGGAGCGGTAGAGAATTATAGTAGCCTTTAAACATGGAAGACCCTTAAAAATATAAGAACTTGATTTTGTACCAAGGGTATGATATCTCAGTGTGTATTATTATTATTATTATTATTATTTATTTTTTGTGTGTGTGTGGTACGCGGGCCTCTCACTGTTTTGGCCTCTCCCGTTGCGGAGCACAGGCTCCGGACGCGCAGGCTCAGAGGCCACGGCTCATGGTCCCAGCTACTCCACGGCATGTGGGGTCTTCCTGGACCGGGGCATGAACCCGTGTCCCCTGCGTCAGCAGGCAGACTCTCAACCACTGCGCCACCAGGGAAGCCCCTCAATGGGTGTTATTAAAGCAATAAATCTCCATTATTTGGCTAATCAAATTTACTACTAAAAGCTTTAGTGTAATAAAAGGAATTAAAGATGAATATAAGGGCAATAAGGCTCTGCAGTAGAGGAGAACAAAACAAAGAATAAAATGAGATCACAAATTGCATAAAATTTGGAATACTGAGGTAATTTGATAAACTGCAGTCTTGTATTTGAAATGATTGATTCACTGAACTTACCAAATCAGCCCCTAATTATTAGGCATAGGAAAATCCTTTAATTTTTTTTAATACTGAGAAATACAGGTGTTTGTTAACATTTGTCTGAAACATAACAAAATTCCATGGATTCATCATCACATTTCATGTTATTCATAAAATATAAAAATCTCCCCACTTTTATTTTCCTACTTGGGGGAGTAAGATTCTTTATATTCTGATTTGTTTAACTATTTATTGATTAAATAACATTCTTGTTTCTTGGGAAGAAAAATAACTGATATGAGGTTTATTGTATACAGATGTATTATATTGTTGATTTTCACGATGATTTTTATTACTAATTATTCTGTAAGACATTAGTAGCATGCAGATATATGAAGTTTCATCTAATCATGGCATATACCCTGGAACATAACAAATGCTAAGTGAGAAGAGACTAATATAAGATAATTAACTTCCCATCATAAGTAACCATATACTTTATTATCTAAACTGGGATAATTTTAAGAGTGTAGGTGATGTAAAAACAATCATAACAGTATTACGTGTATAAACCGATACTGCCCCATTAAACAGGGTTGTATAGTCTTATGCATTAAATGTAAAAAAAAATACTATATATAAAATATATAAAGTACATAAAAATAGGCATACTCTGTATTATGTTAGTATACATACATACTGGTAAATATATATTATGTAGTATATAAAATGTATATTATAATACGTGCATATGTGTATATATATATACTGCATATGTTTTTTACTATTTCAATGTTCATTTAATACTGAATGGAAGAAAAAATACTCTATAATTCAAGCTATGAGTTGCTTTTACAATATTCTATTGAATTGGGTGGATAGCGGCAATTTTTTTCTTTCCCTTTTACAAAAAAAAAAAACTGTATCTGTTTTCTTATTTATGTTTCTAGGTAAGGTTTCACAGGTAGAAAGAACTCCCTCCATAGCCAAACTGCGGGAGAAAAGCAATTGTATTATACTCATTACTTGTTTCTCTTTATGCTCTATTTTATATACTAAAGTTTCTTCCATATATCTCTAGGTAAAATCAATACAAATGGACAAATCACTTCATAAACTAGAAGCTGATAAGTCCCAAATTTCTACTTTCTGATCCCGACTATCAACCATCCTTCATATAAAATGGCTTCAGAACAGTTTGTGATCTTGTTTGTAGTGTTCTAGATGAGTTCTACCTCATAAATGTTATTTTTCATTGTGATCTGGAACTATTTATAAAACTCTTGATGATGTGACCTTGAACTATTTATAAAACTCTTGATGTGATCTGATTAATGCAGCATAGGAGGAACTTTCACCACCTTTGTTTATTCATTGATTAATACAACTAAAAATTGCATTAACATTTTGGTGTTCCCATTCTGCTGATGAAATACATTGTTTGAGGTCAAGTAAACCCTTAAATCTTGTTTATACATGTTCTGGTGTATAGAACTAGAATTCACCATCCAGCATTTCTGTGTCTGGCTCCTTGGCCCAAATGCAGGAAATGCGAAATCCTCATTAACGTTCTTTCCTCTAGTTTCTTTGAGTATTTTTATTGTCATCAGTATCCCTTCAACTTCATGTTCTAGAAAATATGAATTAATGCACCCTCTACATGTCTGTTTATCAAAGTCACTGATAAATGGTAAAAAAAAAAAAAAAAAAAAAAAATCAAATCCTAAGACAGGCTTCTAACATATTACTAGAAACCTACACCTGGGCAGATGTCAAGCTATTAATAAATACCTTTTGATATGTATTTCACCCTATTTAAAGTATGCTTTGTCAAATTAGAAAGAGTAATACAAGACATATAAATGTATCTCTTGCTGAAGACCAGTCATTCTATATTGCACTATTGGATACCCAATCCTCTTATACCATTGTTTCCCACGTTATAATTATAAATTGGAAGAAGGAAGGAATGAACCATAAGTACTCCAGTATTCTTTGGTTCTGTGCTCAAGATGTCATTATTTCCATAGTAATATTTTTGTATTGCTAAATAACAAGTCACTAAGTATCAAAACTCACTCCTTTCTCCTTGCATAAGTACCAGATTCTATTGTAGGGAACTTTTGTTTTCTTTTTCAATAAGATATAGCATCTGCTCTTGAAAATGAACATTGTATGATGTTTGTTATATGTCTTCGGAAGTGCTGTGTTTCATCTCTTCTTTACTGGAATCATTGTATATTGAATTAGAGTGGGTAAACTGGAATAATTGGATCATAGACTACTAAAGACCAAAATCTCAGGATGAGTAGGCTTATAGCTTGACCTCCGAATCAACTGGTGCCAAGACTTTAATGACATACGGGCTCCGCCTCTCTAAATCCCATATTGGTTTCTTTTATGTTCTTGTGGGCTTTATTCTCTTTCATTGGAAAATGCCTTTTTCTAGACAATGAGAGAGATGAGTGCCTACCACTTCCACTTGTTAATTTTATATCCTACAGGTTCAAACACAGGAGAGGGACTTTTTTTTTCTTTTCTACCTATGTGAGTGAGGGAGGGAAGCAAGGAAGGAGGGGAGGGAGGGAGGGAGGGGGAAAGGCAGAGAAAATGTGAAAGTCACTGATCCGTCTGGTGTGGGTGAAAGGACCACCCTAGTTTTATCAAACTGGGCTTTACAAGCAGCAAGAAGGGAGAACACAGCAGGCATGCTGTGAAGTTTGAGACCAGAAAAGCAGTTTTGTGTTCATGACCCTGGGTTTCATTCCTCTGAGCTCATAACAGTTCTGTGGGGTCGCAAACACCTCTTCCTGTCTAAATAATTTTCTCTGTGAAAAGATTCATATTTGCCATCTGGTTCTAATGGAGACATAATTTTCTTCCCTCCAATCCACTCCACTCTTATGACCATTTTAGTTTTCATTTTATCTTCTGAAATTCTAATTTTATTTTTCATCTTTGAGACTCTCTGTGTTCCTTATTTGGTCTATAATAACACATTCTGTCTTAAAACTTCTGATATTTTTGAAATTCTAAACCGGAAGTAATTCCCCCCAAGGGATAAGGGATATTTGGCAATATGTGGAGAGATTTTCTAGCTGTTATAACTGGTGGGAGTGAGGTGGGGGGTGGGAGGTTGCCACTAGCATCTAGTAGGTGGAGTTCAGTAATGCTGCTAAATATCCTACCAAGACATAGACCAGTTCCTCACAGCAAAGAGTAATGTGGGCCAAAATATCAATAGTGCTGAGTTTGAGAAAGCCTGTTCTTTACATTATAAAAGTACTTCTAAAATTTTGGCGCACAAATCAACAAAAATGAGCCCACTATGAAATAGTAGGAAAAACCCCCTTTATCGTATGAGAGAGGTTGAATTCAGAGCGTAAGCCATTTTCTAAGGTTTTTTTAGGTTTAGAGAAAAACATATATTGATACTTCATAAGTGCCTTTGTTAACTGGACTGGATAACTGTAATAATAAACTGTATTTCCTGTTTGATATCACCAGTCTTTCAGAACAGCTATTAATGCTTTGCTCTTGATTTATATAGAAATATATTTTTTAAATTGCTTGATTACCACAAGCAAATTACTATTAATTATCACTATGCAATGCCAACCTCTAATAGCTACCAGTGAATCACCCAGGAAAGAGAAAATCTTTTAAAGATTTTTAAGATACCATATAATTTTCTTCCCTTTCCATCCCTTGCTAATCTCCTAATCAGTGAATACTTAACTAACAATTTTCTGTTTACTTAAAGTCACTCGTGCCCTTTCACTCTCTGGCACTCTCACGCACTTCACACAATTTCCCTCTCTCTATTTCTCCAGTTTTTAGTGAGACAGCAGTACCAGATCCTAGACCTCACCAGGAGGCAGATCCAATGGGAGGTCACTGATTACAATATATCTAAGTTGAAAGGAAAAGAAATAGAGTGAACAGTACTTTTGGATTTTGTCCCTCTTCTTGGGAATCAAAGCAAATGGCGAAAAAAGGGCTAAAGATCCTTAGCAAGAGCAACTAACTCTGAGACCTAGTAACGGATTGAAATTCATTACCTTTGGAGGTTTAGATGGCCTAAATAGAAATTAACGTTTTTCAATCAGCTATTTAAGGTTTTTATTAAAAACAATTTATAAAAATGTGGACAATATTATGATACACTGATAATGTATGATGTGTAATCTAATAGTATTTAATTTTAAAGTATTCAGGATACCGTGTATAAGTTACCTCTACAATTTTAGCACCAAGGATATTATCGTCTCCATAGAACCTGTTTTAAATATACCTCATACCAAATAGAAATTATTGCAAAATAAATAATTTAGGTTCTTTTTGGTATTTGAGTGTCGGAATTTTCCAATATTTTGGGAAAACTAGACATTCAGAATCTCAGGTTGAGAATCAAAACGCCTTGCAGAAATGGAACCAATGAAATATAATGCAGATAGAGTAAGCATGAAGTTAACCCTAATTTTGCACATCAAGGAAACAGGAAACTGAATGCAGTTTTCAAAGTCACACATCTGTCAATTCAGCTACTAATGTGTACACACTAAATATGTGTACAGCCAGGGGCTTGAGGTTAGCATGCCATATGAGCCACAAATATAAATGCCAACTGAGGGGAATAAAATCATTATTTTTAAAGGATGAAAAATGAAAGGAACATAAATATTTTCATGATTTATTTTAGAATAAATAGGGGATGGTAAAATTTCCCAGTTTACACCGACTGTTTATCGTCTCCCTGCTCCACACATAGGATTCTCAAGGTTTACATTCCTTTACATTTGGGAATGATTCAGTTAAAAAAAAAAAAAAAAAGCTAGAAAAAAAATGCCATTAAGTTACCCTTTATGGTTTCCTTTAGTTTTGTTCCTTGAAATTTTTATCGTGAAAATTACTTTACATACACAGATATAGAGTAGCATAAGGAACCCCCATGTCACATCCTCCACCTCAACAATTTAACAATTATCACCTCATGGCAAATCTTGTTTTATTGTTATCTACCCAGCTATGCTATTTTCAAGCATATTCCAGACATCATATCTTCTGTAAATAGCTAAAAGATAAGAACGGTTTAAAGAATAACCATGCTTACATCACATTAAAAATATTATGTTTTTTATAAATACATGGCTTTCTATCTTTAAAAGTGTTAATTAACAAATAGGGACAGTTCTCTGAACACTTAAGAGGAATAAATAGCTCAAAGCAGTATCCATGCTTCTGCGTTAGAACCTCTTAAGCCTTTCATAATAGCATGAAGTATCAAACTAACAAGTGCTCAATTTCCCTCAGTGTCTTTTGATTTTCATTGGTTGGCTTGTTTGTTTAAAAGTAGTCCACACATTTTACTTGTTTGTCTTTCCCTGCCATATAATGATGCCCTCCTTTTTTCTGGAAATTTATTTGTTGGAAAAAAACAAACAACTGAATTACTTGTTTGTCTTAAAGGACAAAAAGCTGAGTTACTTGTCCTTTCCTGCATTTTGAGTTTTGTTGATTATACCTCCACACCCCTGTATTTCATCTAAATTAGTAAAATGTTATTCTGATTCAGAGTTATTGGATTTTTGTTTGTTTGCAGGAATCTTTCTTCTGTGGTATAGGTTACTTGCATTCGGAGTCACTTAAATTCTGGGTTGCTGCTCATTGGGATGTTAACATTATCACAGCGTACAGTTATTAGCGTGTTCTAATACATTATGAAGTTCCACATTTTTACATTATATTATTTAGCTCTTTTATAGATAAAATCGGTGATATTCTAACTTATTTTTTTGTTTTGAATTTTACTTTTTATACAGCAGGCTCTTATTAGTTATCTGTTTATACTTATTAGTGTATATACGTTAATCAAAATCTCCCAATTCATCCCACCACCACCATCCCCCCACCACTTTCCCACGTTGGTGTCCATACGTTTGTTCTCTACATCTGTGTCTCTGTTTACGCCCTGAAAACTGGTTCATCTATACCATTTTTCTAGGTTCCACATATATGCGTTAATATACGATATTGACTTACTTCACTCTGTATGACAGTCTCCAGATCCATCCACGTTTCTACAAATGACCCAATTGCATTCCTTTTTATGGCTGAGTAATATTCCATTGTATATATGTACCACATCTTCTTTATCCATTCATCTGTCAATGGGCATTTAGGTTGCTTCCATGTCCTGGCTATTGTAAATAGTGCTGCAATGAACATTGGGGTGCATGTGTCTTTTTGAATTATGGCTTTCTCTGGGTATATGCCCAGTAGTGGGATTGCTGGGTCATATGGTAATTCTATTTTTAGCTTTCTAAGGAACCTCCATACTGTTTTCCATAGTGGCTGTATCAATTTACATTCCCACCAACAGTGCAAGAGGGTTCCCTTTTCTCCACACCCTCTCTAGCATTTGTTGTTTGTAGATTTACTGATGATGCCCATTCTAACTGGTGTGAGGTGATACCTTATTGTAGTTTTGATTTGCATTTCTGTCATAATTGTGATGGTGAGCAGATTTTCATGTGCTTCTTGCCCATCTGTATGTCTTCTTTGGAAAAATGTCTATTTAGGTCTTCTGTCCATTTTTGGATTGGTTTGTTTTTTAATGTTGAGCTGCATGAGCTGTTTATATATTTTGGAGATTAATCCTTTGTTGATTCATTTGCAAATATTTTCTCCCATTCTGAGGGTTGTCTTTTTGTCTTGTAGTTTCCTTTGCTTTGCAAAAGCTTTTAAGTTTCATTAGGTCCCATTTGTTTATTTTTGTTTTTATTTCCATTACTCTAGGAGGTGGATCAAAAAAGACCTTGCTGTGATTTATGTCAAAGAGTGTTCTTCCTATGTTTTCCTCTAAGAGTTTTATAGTGTCCAGTCTTACATTTAGGTCTTTAATCCATTTTGAGTTTATTTTTGTGTATGGTGTTAGGGAGTGTTCTAATTTCATTCTTTTACATGTAGCTGTCCAGTTTTGCCAGCACCACTTATTGAAGAGACTGTCTTTTCTTCATTGTATATCCTTGCCTCCTTTGTCATAGATTAGTTGACCATAGGTGTGTGAGTGTAACTGTCTTATTTCTTTATTAATTAGTGAGAGTACATTTTTCAAGAAATGAATTTCCCTCCTCAATTATCTCGATGCATTTTACATAGACAAACAGGATATGTTCTATTCTTTCCCTATATTTACTCTTTTTGTGATTAATGATTTGGTTTCCTAGTATTCTCCATATATTAATGATTTGGTTTCCTAGTATCCTCCATATATGAACATTAAGATATGTTTTTAGTGTCAGTTTGAAGTCATGGACTTCATTTAGTTTAATCTATTGCAGTTGTTATTATTGATGAACAAATTGCCCCATCTTTGACCAATGGAGGGGCCTCTTCCTCTTCCCACTTGAATCAGGTAGTTTCCTTTGATATCTGGCTTTTGGCTTTAATCTTAAATAGTAGCAACTGCTCATTATCTGCCATAAAATGTGAGGCCTAGAAAACATTATTTAATGAACAGCTAAAGTGTCATATTTAATTTTTAAATAAAAGATATATATCTCCACCACTTTTTGCTATCCTTATTTTCTAATGTTAGTGAGAGTAAAAGAATCAAGTCTCATAAAAATCTATAAAACCTATTTTTCTTCAAAAATAATTGACAATCGTGTGGAGAAAGAAGTATCATGTTACTTGATTCTATTTATTCTTCCAGGTCAGTTTTTTGAAAGTTAAGTTTCCTTTTAGTGACTGTGAATGACAGCCAGTTTTGATGTAAACCTCCCATGTTGTGAATGCTCATGATTGGTTATTTTCTATGTCATCATCACTTTCTTCTTCTTGCATTCCTCTTCCATGGTCATAGAATGCTGTGATATTGAATGTGTAAATTATACTGTTAAGTGCAGTTGACTATATTGGATGTGTTTTGCCATCTCTTAAATCCCATTTCCTGTCAGTATTGTTTTTACAATCTTTCAAATCAAGAATTTCAAGTTGTTTATTATAAGGTTACCTTGTTCTTGAAAGAGGCCAAGCTTTCAGGTCTTATGTGAGTAGCATAGGAGTGGTAGCTATACAGCCCCAGTTTCTTTCTAGAGACCTACATAGGTAGTTTCCTCAGTGAAAGCTGCATGACTGTGTTTTATAACAAAGCGGATCCTTTGTACACAAAGTGTACATTTTTGAGCTCTCTCATCTAACCACTTTGTGTAAATTCTCAGAAGGATTCTCAGAGCTCCTTGCTTCAGGTTTTCAAGAGATTCTCAGTAGAAAGTATTTAACTTCTTGGAATGGATACATATCACTTCCCTTTCCTGAAGAAATTGTATTTATCATTCCCAAAGTAAAAATTATAGTAACTTCTGAAACATTAGATATATTAATAATGGTTAGGAGAGGATAGAAGTAGATCTAAAGTACATATACAGATTATGGTTGATGAAATAGTCTTACGTATGGTGCATGTCAGCTACAGGGATACTAATGATTCTTAAAAATATCAGTAGGAAATGCCAAAATTAGACTACTGTGTAACTTATATTTTGGTAGAATACACATTATTCAGATAGTGACACCAATTATCTATTGTTTCTGGGAAGGGAAGTTTTAAAAATGTTTGTGGGAAAAATTAAGAGATGAAAAAGAAAGGACATTGTTTTGAAGCATCATTTTCCTCTAGAAAAGAGGATTTCTTAAGAAATCAATCCACCTCACTTATTTTCATTCATAATATAGAATCTTTTGGCATTAGAAACAGAATGCTAAGCTTTTCTGGTATTCCTTTGACATGAACACTGTAATAGTATGATGATGAGTCACACATGGACAGTTTTTTATAAAGGGCCTGTGTGATTATCCTCAGTGAATAACTGTAACCCTGTCATGTAAAATACATGGAATTGCTTAATTTGTGTTTAAAATAACAGCTATAATTGACAAATAATGCATTAGGACTTGACAACCCTATACATTTATACTCTTTCGTGGAAATGCATGTAAAAACCATAGAAGGCAGTTAAAAACACATTTCATTCTTTAGGAAAAGGAAAAAAATCAATCACCACTACCACTGGATCTAAAATACCTTATAAATATAATGCCTAATCATGGTAATCTTTTTGTCAACAATGTTCTTTTCATTTGTTAAATTGGCTTTATGTGTATGTGTAGGTTTTATCAGTGCTACCTTTTATAATGTCAAATTTGGGGCAGACAAATAATTATTTCTGAAGTAAATAAAGCTTATTTTTAGCTGTTTAGAGATCTGGAAAATCTAGAATCATATACGAAAGCCTCAAATGACTAGGTTCTAAACATATGAAATTAAATATTTTGAACACTACTATTAACAGATGCTTAATCACTGAAATAGTATATATAAGTTTCTAAGAAAACTTGATATTGTTTATCAAGAGTTTTAAATTATATTTTAGGACATTTGAGGTATCTCATCTGCACTTAAAAAAAAAAGAAAAGCAATGTGAATCAGTGAAACAGCACTTCATAATATGGTAAATGCATTGTGAAGCGCCCACGTCAGAGTCCATGTTGCCATAATAAAGCATATTTACCACAATAATAGGTCTTGGGAAGATATTTTAAGATAACCATGTATGTATCTGCCTATTGTATAGAAAAAAGTATAATTCTTGGGTGGCCTTGTTGTAAGTAAAACTCTTTATGAGTATTCCACATTTTCCATTTAATTTTGTATTTAAGAGAATTACATTATGGTGGTATCCCATTATTGCTTATAAATCTCTCTCTTCTTTTGAGACCTTTACATTCTCTGTAGGCTTCTCTGTCATTGGGAGATGATAAGGTTGAATAAACCAGAGTACATTTTCAGGGATAACCCAAGTCTAATGTAGTAGTCTCTCAGTTTGATCCCTTAGCAGCCTGAATTTTTCTCAGTAATTGTTCCTTATTTCTTCAAACACCTTGTCATTTTTTCATATAATTAACACTCTATGTGTACAAGCGGTTCTCAGAATTTCTTGGTTGCAAGACCCCTTTACGCTCATGAAATTATTGAGGATTCCAAAGAGCCTTTGTTTATGTGGGTTGTATCTATTGATATCACCCTATTTAGAAACTAAAACTGAAAATTTTTAAACATGAGAATACACATTCCACTAGACATCAGAGCAACAATGTCATCATTAGGCGTGTAGCCTCTAGAAAACCTCATGGTATGTATGAGAAAAATGAAAGTGAAAAGGACAAAGAATGTACTAGTATTAAATGGAATAGAGTTGAACTCTTGGATCCCATGAAACGTCTTGGGGACCTCAGAGGTCCCTATACCACATTTTAAGAGCTATTCTCTGCCATAATTGTTTTGCGTGTCTCTCCTCTGCTCAATGATTCTTGTTTCCATGGAGCATGTATTATTTAACTTTACATTTACAGCACCTAGTGAAAGGACTTATTCATGGTAAATGCTTGGTCGATGTTTGTTGGATGAATAAGCATGTTATCCATATTAGTGTATCAGAAAATAATTCCATGGGTTATTTCTTAAAATAATTACATATTTAGCTAAATTTTAAAAATATTTTCTGTATATATATGGGAATAATATATAGTTTTATACTATATATATAGTTTATGTATAGTTGTGTATATATGCATATATAGATAGATGTAGTTTTATACACACAGATCTCATGGTTGCCTCAGTTCAGATGGTTTTTGGAGATCCCTTATTATCATCATCTCAATAGGCAGAGCTCCTTTGTATACAGCATGGCAGCTGTTTCTCTGCAATGCTGTGGAACACAATTTTTTTTTAAAGAGGCTTTGATTCCAGCTTCTTACAGGCCTACTCCCACCAGCTTATGCTGCAGTCATGTCCTGTAAGCACTAGTCTTTTACCAAGACCATGAAGAATGGCAAAGCTCTCCATTAACTCTGTATCCTCCTCTAGTTTAACCCGTGTGTTTATTGCCCATTTCTTCTCTCTCTGAGATTAGTAGTCCTTCAATGTAAACTATTCTTAGCTATTATCTTGAATAACTCCAAAGAAAAACAGTTGATCTGTGAGATTTAGACATGCTCTGTGTAATCCCATATCACGGTGATGTCTGAGCATAAAACAAATTTGACAGAAATTTAATAAATGTGGTAAAGTTTCCTCTTAGGAAATATTTACCAGTCATTGCTTTGTTTCAATCTTGACACGAGATGTCAAATAAAATTTCAGTTGCCACTTTATTTGCCACCTTAGTTTTTTAGCAATCCCTAAAATTTATTATGGAGTAGAAAATCTTGAAGTGAGGGAAGTTGACGCTCAAAAGCCTGCTTTAATCCAGTGGATACAATTAAGTTTAACTTAAAATTAAGATAACATTGCTTGCTACATGAAGTAACAGTTACATTAGTAAAATAGTACATTTAATTTCTCTCCTTTTTCACTTTTTAACATACACCATGCATATAAAAAGTGCACAAGTTCAATACTTACAATGTAATGATTTTTCACTGAGAGAGCACCCCTGTAACAACGTGATGTTTGACACGCTAGGAACCATCTTAATGTTTGCCTCTCAGTACTCCCTTTTTTTCCCATAAAACAAACGACTTTCCTCATTTCCATGGAAATCAGTTGCTTTTCCATTTACAAACTAAATATGCAATCCTATAGAGTATGGTTTATTTTTGCCTTTTCGTTTTTAACTTTCCATAAATATAAACATATAGAAAATATTCTTTCGTGTCTGATTTTTCTTTAAAGACCACATATTTGTGACAGTTATCCTTGTGAATAATTCTAGTTTTTTAAAAAATTTGTATTGCTATATATCTTTCAATTATATCCATTCTACTTTCAGTGATCAGTTGGGTTGTTTCAGTTTGTGGTTATTATGAATTATACTGTCATGACCATTCTTGTGTATTTTTCTTGGTGTCCATGAACACACCATGTTGGATATATATACTTTGGAGTAAAATTACTGAGTCATAGACAATGAGTATATCCCAAGTTTTCTGGGTAATGACTGACTGTTTTCTGAAGTGGTTGTAATAATTTAAAACACCCATAGGCAGCAAATGAAACTTACAGTTGCTCCATGTAACTGTCACACTTGGTACTAAAAGAACAATTTTAGATCTTCTAGTGGGTGTGTATAGTGACATTTAATAATGTTTTTTATTTGGTTGGTTATTAAGTTAGTAACTTGTTATTAAGTTAATAACAGGTTAAGAGTTAACTTTGTTGGTTAATAAGAGCATTTTTCATATAGTTATTGAACATTCAGATATTATAACTTATTGTGCTTTTTCAGTTGTCTTGCATATTTTCTATTTTTCTTACTGACTTTAAGAATTTTATTTTCTTGAAACAAGATACTTGCCAGTTACATGTGCCACAGATCTTCTTGAACTTTGTGGCTTGCTTCTTAACTCTTAATGGTGTCTTTAAAAGAATAGGATTGATTCTTACATTTAACAGAATACTTTATGGTTAGTATTTTTGTTTTAACAATTTAAAAATTCTTTTCCTGCCCTAAGGTCAAAAATACATTATCTTAGTATAACTTCTAAAAGCTTTGTTGCTTTGTACTTCACATTCAGATCTCAAATCTATCTGGAATTATGTGCATAGTTTTAGATAGGGGTCATTTCAATTTTTGCCATTTGGATATACAATTGACCTAACAATTTTTCACAATTGTAATTTCTTCATTTGTCTGTAGGACAAACTGTCCCTATATCAAATGCCTTTTTGTGATGTGGCTCTGATTCTGAGACTTCTATTCTGTTCTATCTTTTCAATTATATATTTTCAATTATATATTTCTATATAATTTATAGAAGTATTATTTATATAAGTATTTATATAAGTATTATTAGCATTTATATAAGTATTATTAGCATTTAATTATTATATATTGTGCATAATACTTAAATATTTGATAAAGCAAATCATTCTACATTATTTTTTTTGTAAAGAGTTTCTTGACTATTCTCATCACATTGGATTTTCATGTAAACTGTAGTATTAGTTTGTCTATTTCCACAAATTATTGTGTTGGAAATATTGAGATTTTATTGAATCTATATATCATTATATATGACATCACTATAATACTGCATGTTCCAAGTCCATGAGCATGATAGATCTTTGCATTTAGTTAGGTCTTCTTTAGTTTCCTTCCATAAGGATTTTTAATTTTCTAAATGGAAAACTGGGTCGTGGACAACGCTCATCTCTTGTTAGAACTGTTCCCACACATTTGACATATATTATACTATAGTAAAAAATATCTTTAAATATTTTTGTTTATAACTTTTGCTCTGATATATAGGACCACAATTAATTTTTGTATATTGCTACAACAAACTTTCTAAATTTACTTTCAGTAGATTATTTGGGGTTTTCTGTATGTACCAACAGACTACATACAACTAATACTTTTCTTTTTCCACCAGTCTTACATTCCTAAATTATTTTCCTTCCTTCCTGTACAAAGTAGGATCCCCAATCAATGTTGACTAAAAGTAATGATAACAGGGATTTTTCTCATTGCCAAATGCAAAAGGGAAAATGTTCAATATTTTCTTATGTATGCTGGTAATTTTATAAATTCCTGTGTAAGATTAAAATGCTTCCCTCCTAAATCTAGTTTGTAAGATTTAAAAAATTCAATTAGTGACGGATAATGAATTGTATCAAATCTTTTTTCTAAATGGTCATATGAATAATTTCCATTTTTGTCATTATGGTGAAAATGTCAATTGATATTAAAATACTAAATCAGACTTGCACTCCTGAACACATCCACCTTGGTTGAGATATATTATGCATATATGTCTATCTCAGTGGAACTGGTTTGATACATTTTGTTTATAATTTTTGCATCTATATTCATGAGAAAAACGGGCCTGCAAATAACCTGATTTCCACTAGCTTTTGGTATCAAGGTGGTTATACTAGCCTAATAAAACTGGGAGTATTCCCTTTTAAAGTATGCTGAAAGCATTGTATAAGATTAGTGTTATTTTTTCTTTAAGTGTGTGCTGTAATTCATCCATGTTAGTATATAGACTTCAAATTACTTTGAGGGGAGAAGATTTCTAATTACTTAGTCAATTTTTCAGTAGTTAAACAACTACTCAAGTATTTTTGTTCTTCAATTCGAGATTATATTTCTAGGAATTTGTCTTTCATTTAAAATTCCAAATTCATTGGAAAAATTTCCTCATAAGCTCTTATCTTTAGTGCCTGTTATCTCTGTAGTGATATGCTCACTTTCAATCATGATATAAATTTTATTCTTTTTTTTTTCTTTTCCTTAATGAGTCCAGCCAAAGACTTATTTTGCCATTCTCTTAACATTTCTTTCCTAAATTTTATAGTCTCTCTCTCTCGATCTCTGTTAGAAACATGGTAAGTTTTCTCATTTTATTGGCAATGCCTTTAAATCTGTCAGCATATTTTGTACATTTTGTTTCTTTCAGTTGCATTCTGAATGATATCTCCAGATTCATTCTCCAGTTAACTATTTCTTTAATTAACATCTCTATTGAATTGAAAACATGTATTGAATTTAAATTTATTACTTTTTATTTCTAGAAGTTCATTTAATTTTCAAATGGAATTCCTTTGTAATCTCTTACTTTCTGTTTATGTTATTGCAATTTTACACATATATACACACATATACGTGTGTGTATATACATATAATATCAAACATTATTTTCTAAATTATATGTTTCATAATTCTAGTATTTGACGTCTCTTGAGATCTGAGTTTTTAGTTCTGCGTCTCATTATTGTGTCTTTGGTCCTTGGGTCCTTAGAGATTGTTTACCCTGAACTGCTTATTTTTATTAGAACTCCGCTTATAGAAATCCTTCACAAGGATTGAAATTGTACCACTGAAGAGAGGAACTGTGATTCTTTTTGCAAGGTGCACACGGACATAATGACTCCTAACCACTAGAACTTAGATTCTCTTTTTAAAAATGTTCAGACAATACTGAAAATAAGAAATTCACCCAGAAACCTATGTGACTGTCAGGATACAATTATAGTTTCTCAGCAGAACTCTTTTGCTCCTCTAACATGGTATCAGTTTGAGGAAGGGAGCTTTAAGTTTTCTTTATACTTGTTATTCTGTAGTTTCACCAAAATGCATTTAGTTGCAGATTTTGCTTTTATGTCTCTTCACCAGGACTCAGTGTCTTGAGTCTGGAAACTCATGTATTTACGTAAGCAACTTTATCAGATATTATACTTGCAAATATTTCCTCTCCTCATTCTATGTTCTTTTTATTTTTTTACTTAGGTCTTCTACTTTTGCCTTTTTTTTTCTTTTGCTGTGCCTCTTTTTTCATATTTCCTATATTTTTCTGCATTGAATTCTGGGTGATTTCCTCATTTCTATCTCCCAGGTAATTTTCTTCTCTTTGGTTTTGTCTAATCTGTTCTTTGGCTTATCCATTGAGGTTTCGATTTTTATCACTGTTTCCAGATTTCTAAGCATTCTTTTTAAAAAAAATCTTATTTTTTCTGTTTCCAAAATGAACTATATTTTCATTGACTCTTCTATGCCTCTTTTCTTATTTTAACATATTTAATTTGTTGTCTCTTTCAGATTATTTTATCGTGTCGAGTTACTAGGATGTTATTTTTTTTGCAGTTTGGGCTCATTGATATTCCCCCATATGGGTTTCCACTATGAATCTGCATTTCTTCAAGGGGCAAATTTTTCCTGCACTAGGTGAATGACTACATTATAAAAATGTCAAACAGAGGGGTTTTTATGTTACTTTACCAGTGCCAAGGGAATTCAATTGTCCTTGTCCAATTGTTATTTTATGTTCTCAATTTGAAACTCCTGTTACTACCCTATATGTGTACATACTACAGGTCAGTGCTTCTGATTCTTCACCTAAGACTTCATATAGATGACAATTAGTTCCTACATTGCCCACAGCTAGTGAGTCAGATCCCCACCCCCTCTTATTTTAACAGAAAGAGTAGTTTTTAGAAGTCCCAAGCCTAATTCTAGTGCCTTGCTTTTTTTTTTTTTAACGTCTTTATTGGAGTATAATTGCTTTACAATGGTGTGTTAGTTTCTGCTGCATAACAAAGTGAATCAGCTATACATATACATATATCCCCATATCTCTTCCCTCTTGCGTCTCCCTCCCACCCTCCCTCCCTTTCCCACCCCTCTAGGTGGTCACAAAGCACCAAGCTGATCTCCCTGTGCTATGCAGCTGCTTTGCACTAGCTATCTATTGTACGTTTGGTAGTATTTGTAAGTCCATGCCGCTCTCTCACTTCGTCCCAGCTTACCCTTCTGCCTCCCCGTGTCCTCATGTCCATTCTTTACGTCTACATCTTTATTCCTGTCCTGCCCCTAGGTTCTTCAGAACCTTTTTTTTCTTAGATTCCATATATATGTGTTGGCATACAGTATTTGTTTTTCTCTTTCTGATTTAACTTCACTCTGTATGACAGACTCTAGGTCCATCCACCTCACTACAAATAACCCAATTTTGTTCCTTTTTATGGCTGAGTAATATTCCATTGTATATATGTGCCACATTTTTTTTATCCATTCATATGTTGATGGACACTTAGGTTGCTTCCATGTCCTGGCTGTTGTAAATAGAGCTGCATGTAGTACATGACTCTTCTTGAAATATGGTTTTCTCAGGATATATGCCCAGTAGTGGGATTTCTGGGTCAAATGGTAGTTCTATTTTTCGTTTTTTAAGGAACCTCCATACTGTTCTCCATAGTGGCTCTATCAATTTACATTCCCACCAACAGTGCAAGAGTGTTCCCTTTTCTCCACACCCTCTCCAGCATTTATTGTTTGGAGATTTTTTGATGATGGCCATTCTGACTGGTGAGAGGTGATACTTTATTGTAGCTTTGATTTGCATTTCTCTAGTGATTAGTGATGTTGAGCATCCTTTCATGTGTTTTTTGTGCAAATGTCATCATTGTGCAAAACACTAAAAAGTATCATTTTAATATAGAACTTCTCTTCCAAATTTTCTGTAAATAATTTTCAAGAGACACATTATGGAAACTCAATAAACTTGAGTGTGGAAAAACATAACTGAGCTGTTAATGATAAGAAGACTCCATGAGGGGACAATTAGGTTATATTTGCTCTGCTTTTTAAAAAAACTAAACAATTTTTAATAAATTTAACATTGAGTTTTTAATCTATTTGTAGTGACTGTCTATACCAAAGTGAAATTTTAAAAAATTTTAGCTATTTGGGATTTTCTCCTTCCTTTGGGAACACTGGAATATGTAAAATGACTGAAGTCATAATAGCAAAGCCAGGGAATGAAAGAAAGGAAGAAAAAGCTATATACTCCATTAACCCAAAAATTTGTTACGTGGAATTTTCTCCCATCATGGTGAGGGCCAGAGTTTTAGGAGAATTCTGTCTTTATATCAATTACCTTCTCTTGCCAATTGTTATTTTCTTCTTCCCCAACAGTTTGATGTCCTCTGTCCCACCATAAATGGTGAATTAGGTCTATATTAGAGAAAAATGTATAAAAGGAAAGGAAACTGTAATATATAACATTTCAGAAAGAGGAAATTCCTGGGGTGAGCATGGATGGAACATGCTGTCTATTACAATAACAAAATATCAATTTCTGTATACAGCCAGGTGGTTAAAAACACAGAATTTGATTTGGAGACAGAATAAACCTGAATTTACATCTATGTCTGCCATGAACTGGTTGTACATCATTAATTCAATCATTTAAATTCAGTAAGCCTCAACTTCTTCTACTGTAACTGGAAGATGATATTCCTAATTTATCAAAATGATGTAAGGATAACATGAGATGATTATGTACTATTTACTTAGCACTATACATGACACAGAGTGTTTAATACCTGTGGCTGGAAACAATATTTAGGCAAGGGTAAATGTAATTACCAACAGTTTGGGTGTATTGTAAAAAAAATTTCCACTAGTGATTCTGATCTCCCCTTTCCCTGTTCCCCTACACTGTCTACCTCCCACACTGAAAGTCATTTCTTTGTATATAAAAAACAAGTGGTGCATTTTTATGGGTATGTGTGTTTTATTTTACTCAAATTCAATTATATGACTTATTTTTCAACATAATTGGTCCGTAATTTTATCCAAGCCCCTTAAATTTAATTAGCCAGTGTAAATGAGCCCATATAACTTTCCTATATTAACACAATAGTTTCACATATAACATTTTATAGCAAAATGTACAGTGTAATAAATCAACATATAGTAAATAACCTAAAGAAATATTTGAAGAGAAATCCATTTGTAACTTAGTCAAAACCACTTGGAAGTTTATATCTACCTATTAATTCAAAGACTAATTGCTGCACATGCTGGAGAGCAATGAGGTCAACTTGAAATCTCTGAAAAAATAGAAGCTTGTATTTTCACTGTTCGGTGTTTTAAACATCTATTCTGTCACCCCAAAGGAAAACCTTTAGACAAAATCATCTATTAAGGTGTCAGGTCTCCACAGTCTCATTTTTAAATAGTTCTCTAAGCAGAGATTGAATTAAAATTTTGGATTTCTAAAAAAATACTAAGAACAAACCTATTCTTTTTGTTAATTTCCCACTTGTCAAGCCTCTCAACCCAGAGCTAAGGGAACCTCTGTAGTGGAAGAAGGGCTTTTTTCATGGTGTTCAAAATTAATGATTTTTAATGGTTTGAGATTAAGTTCTATGAAGGCAGGACTTTTATCTCTTTTGTTCTCTGATGCAGCCCCTGCCACTAGCCAGTATTCAGTAAACATCTGTTGAATTATTTTATTATTTGTATGAATAGTTTTTAATTGTCCTTGCTTTTTTGTGGACCCAGATATACTTCCATCTTTCTATTATTCTGCTATTATTTTTATGCCAAAAAAAGTGATAATGAATTTAAGAAATCTAGTTTCTAGATGTTGGACTATAGTTCTGTATTAGGTACAGCATAGGGGCCCATAAGAAAACTTTTAAATATTTCCACTCTATATTTATTAGAACAGTCAAAATCCATGATAGAGGATCAGACTAAAAGCATCATGGGAAACTCACATTTTTGCCTTCTTAAAAAACTGAGACCCACAGTAGGCTACATCGGTTATAAGTGCATACCATCATGTCAGTTGCCATCTACACCATGAGAAATTGTCTCATTGTCTATACAATTACAGATAGATCTCTGCCTCTCACATTTCTTAAGGTTTTTGCATGTCTTAGGCAATGTAAAATATTTACTTTCTTTTTTAATAAAATATTTTTGCTTATTTTTATAACTGGTACCCTTTTACACTGGATTTTTACACTGGATTTTTATAACTGGTACCCTTTTACACTGGATAAGAAATGTGGCATTTCTTACCTTTAACTACAACAGAAAAACACTAGGATGCATGAATTAAACAGCTAGCTGGCAAAGCATAGTTAATAGCTTCCTTTGATTTTATTTTTTCTTTGATATGGCACAAATGGGTTTTTATATTACAGGCTTATTTACAGTAATCTCCTTTCAGCAGCTTCCCCTGGAGCAACGTGAAAACACAATTAATGCAAAAGTTTACTATAATAGTGACTCACAGCAGATGAAATTCACCATCCCCATATTACAACCTCTTTTAATAGCGTGTTGCTCCCTTGCTTCACAGCGTGTATAATCAGGAGCACTTTGTGTTTGTGCAGAGACCTGCTTTAGTAGAGTAGAATGATTTATTCGTATATCATCAAATGTCACCTAATATACTAAGTACATAAATATTAAAACAGACTATTCTCACACATAAGTGTGAGCATTTTAGAATCATACCTTTTTTTGCCATCAGAACAATATTGGCAGTCATCTAGTCCCTGTTTCTCATTTCAGGGGCTCACAGTGAGTTAGTCCTGGTTTGAGCTGGAGCCTAGATTTGAGTCATGCTCTGTGGCATCCTTTTGCTACATAGAAGAAGAGAGGATCCCAGATGATGATCCAGAGCACACTTCTACTGAGCCTTTCCTTGAGACCCTATAGTTTATCAGGCTACCTAATAATTAATCTTCAAAATCTACTCAATCTCCCAGTATTTCCAGGAAGTTCTATTTCATGAACATTCTAATAAAGTGAGATTGTGATCCTTTTCATACATTTTCAAAAATGCTGGATAGATTCTAACCAATGCGTTTGGTTAAATGAATGCAGTAAACATTATGGAGGACTAATAAATGTCAAGTCCTGTGATAAAAGGAAGGATAGAAAAATAAATATAATTACTGTACTGGAGCTACTCAGGGTTTTGTAGTTACTGGTATATAAGAACTCTGAATGCATACCTGTAGAACTTCCTGCATTAAGGGCATCCCTTATTTTCAAGCTGATGGATTCAGACTGAATAACTTATTTTGACACTCTTCCATTCTTAAGATGGAAAAAAAGTTAGAGAAGGTGTTCCATCAGGAAATTTGAAAAGCAAAATAGACTTCATCATGGATTAATGAATTTTATGCTACTAAGGAACATATTGTGAAACCTAACAGAACTGATTTTTATTCAAAAATGTGCTAATGATCTCCTAAAGCCACCTTCTCTGGAAGGCAGCTTATATAACACACCATAAAGTGATACTTTTACATTATATTGCATTTGAATTGCACAGATCACAAACCTCTGGCTCTATTTAAGTGGAATTATGTAAACTAATGGTCTACCCACTTCAGATTTACTGATTAATTTCCAACTTTCCAGTACATGCTGTGAGGAACAGGTGTAATAAACTGTGTGTGTGTATATGGCTGTGCATGCATGTTTTTGATTCCTTTCTTTGTATGACAAAATCACATATGTTCTTTATTGGTAATTTAACCAGTTCAGTCAAAATTCTTAAATATCAAACTAACCTGGGTTGGATTACAAATAGGTTAAAATTAACAATGACATGTTATAAGAAGAAAAATGATTCAATAGTTTTTTTCTAGGTGATCAAATTCATTTCATTTCATGTTCACTATGTGTATAAACTTTATTCAAAAATACTCCTAAATGAATGGAACAATTACAAAAATCAGAACCTGTTATGTGTCAGACACATGCTGGGGACATAACAGTGAACAAGATAGATATGTTTCCTGCTTTTGAGGTGTTCACATGCTGAGGAAGGAGGCTGACTTACAAGAAATACATAAATGGAATAATTACACATTGTTAATGTGATAATAAAAAGGGATTTTAAAGTAAAATGAGAGGTGTATTTTATAGGGGGCTAAGGTCTCTTAGAAGGTATTTAAGCTAAGCCCTGAGAGGGAAAATTGATGTACCCACGGCAGGGGCAGGGTAGTAAGAAAGCACATTTCAAGCATGGAAAGAAATGTGAGCAAATATTTGAGGTGGCAAAGGACACAGGAAGTAGAGTGAATGGTAGACAAGGAGAAAGAGCAAGAGAGTCACAAGTGGGCTGAAGAGGCAGGCAATGCAAAGATCAATGGGGCCTTTCTAGCCGAGGGAATGGGTTAGGATTATCTCATGTAAGGGAAGCAATTATAGGATTTGAAACTGAAGTGAGACATGGCCCAATGTACCTCTTTCACAAGATCACTTTACTGTGAAGAAAACGGAGTGGAAGGAAAACAGGAACAGAGGCTTGCTGGGAAACTTTTCATAGGCTGAATTGTGTACTTCATAGACTTTCTACTACATGTTAAATAGAATACTTTGAGATTTCTTCTACTGTAATTGTCCCTGAGTCATTTGTTATATCCTTATCTTTTTTTTTTTTTTTTTTTTTTTTGTGGCTCACTCTCCCCTGCTTCTCCTCTCAGATACCCAGGTACCAGGATCAATTCTTTTTCTTTTTTTAACACCTTTATTGGAGTATAATTGCTTTACAATGGTGTGTTAGTTTCTGCTTTATAACAAAGTGAATCAGTTATACATATACATATGTCCCCATATCCCCTCCCTCTTGCATCTTCCTCCCTCCCACCCTCCCTATCCCACCCCTGTAGGTGGTCACAAAGCACCCAGCTGATCTCCCTGTGCTATGCGACTGCTTCCCACTAGCTATCAGTTTTACATTTGATAGTGTATATATGTCCATGCCACTCTCTCACTTTGTCCCATCTTACCCTTCCCCCTCCCCATGTCCTCAAGTCCATTATCTAGTAGGTGTGTGTCTTTATTCCCGTCTTACCCCTAGGTTCTTCATGACTCTTTTTTTTTTCTTAGATTCTATATATATGTGTTAGCATACGGTATTTGTTTTTCTCTTTCTGACTTACTTCACTCTGTATGATTTTATCATTGTTCAGTGATTTTTTTTTTTCTGGTTCCTGAAATACAGGGAGTTTAGTACAAGCACTGTGTCAGATGACATGTCTTTTAACTTTATTGTCATGGACAGAAACTATTATGTAGCTTAAACATATTAAAATTTAGATTTGCAAAGAAATAGCTAAAAGCAGCCATTTTAAGAGATGTGAAATTATGACTACTGGATTTTACACAGAAAGTTGAAGTATGCCTGAGTTGTAGTACTCTTATGACATTAAAATATATTGGCTCTTTTAGCTTCTTTCTTCAAGCTAAGCAGTTTTTGTTCTAGGCTATTGTTTATGGTCCCATCTGTATTGCTTTGTGACTCACATTCAAGTTGGGATAAAAAAGAGTAAATACACTGCTTTTCATGTAAAGTGACTGCCAAGTAAAGCATGGCCATAAGTTCAAAATAGCTGGAACTGATATTTTCATATTTTGCTTAACTTTGTCTTATAATCTGATGTAAATATACATAGAAGTCTTTAGCAGTGTAGCTTTGCTTTGCTAAAACTCTGAAATGGAGGATTATTGTTTAATAGAAAATTAGAATTACAGCTCAGTCTTCTGTTTCTTTTTTTTTAATTTTAATTTATTTTTCCCCTATGGCAGATTTTTAAAAAAAAAATTATTGGAGTACAGTTGATTTATAATGTTGTGTTAGTTTCAGGTGTATAGCAAAGTAAATCAGTTATACATATACATATATCCACTCTTTTTTAGATTCTTTTCCCATATAGGTCATTATAAAGTGTTGAGTAGAGTTCCCTGTGCTATACAGTAGGTTCTCATTAGTTATCTATTTTATACATAGTATCAATAGTGTATATATGTCAATCCCAATCTCCCAATTAACCCCCCCACACCACTTTCCCCCTTGGTACCCATATGTTTGTTCTCTATGTCTGTGTCTCTATTTCTGCTTTGTAAATAAGATTGCCTATACCATTTTTTTTCAGATTTCACATATATGCATTAATATATGATATTTATTTTTCTCTTTGACTTACCTCACTCTGTATTACAATCTCTAGGTCCATCCATGTCTGTACAAATGACACAATTTCATTCCTTTTTATGGCTGAATAATATTCCATTGTATTCATGTGCCACATCTTCTTTATCCATTCCTCTGTTGATGGACATTTAGGTTGCTTCCATATATTTTTTTTTTTTAAATTCTTTTCCTGGCCTCAGTTTGATGTTCTGATCTCCAGACTAGGAAATGCTCCCCTGCCCCCCACCCCAGATATCATATTTTATAGGTAAGGCACTTTCTCACTTAGAATAGTGGGATTCACAGTAGATATAAAGTTCAGTGACTCTTCCTGGTGTTCTCTGTCCAACAGCTGTTATTCCCCTGACCATTTCCAATCCAGAAGACAAAGGAGTGGAAATGGTTTCAGGGTATCATCTGAAGAGAATGGAATTTAATGCTTACCACAGTATACCCATCCTTCTTTTTAAATTGAAGTATAGTTGATTTACAATATTTCAGGTGTACAGCAAAGTAATTCAGTTATACATAGATATATTCTTTTTCAGATTCTTTTCCATTATAGGTTATTATAAGATATTGAATATAGTTCCGTATTCTATAGAGTAGGTCCTTATTGTTTTTCTAATTTGTATATAGTAGTGTGTATCTATCAATCCCAAATCCCCAATTTATCCCTCCCTCCCTCCCCCTTTCTCCTTTGGTACACCCATCTTAAGCACTATTTAATTTGGTCTTTCCACTCCTGACTCCTGTCTTGTATAGGAGGTCACTTGTTATAAGGACACTCATATCAAAATTGAGGGCCATGAGAGATTCTCACTGCTTATTTCTTTTTTAATTCTGTCAGATTAATTAGGCCATCAGTACAGTCATCTCCTACAAGAGTTCCAATACTGAGTATCTTGAGATCTTTTTAAATCTATGATGTCTCTATTAAATTAAATGGCAGCTTCTCTTACCCTTACTTACTTATTTTCTTACTCACTTCCAGGCTCTCTTGACACTTAGAATTTGTAGAATACCCAAAACTCTGGCATCCAGAGAATGCTCTATTATCATAGTTTTTACTGCCACTGCCTTCATATTCAAAACATATTTCCTGAGGATTATACTCTTCAAGAGGGAATATGCCATGATTTGTGTGTGTCCTTACCAAGCACAGCCCCTTGTTACTTAGAAGTTTTAGATTCAGAATAAAGTTTAAAAGTTAGGTACTCATAGGAACTGTATAGTGGGAAAAATTATTTGACCTCAAAACCCAGTAGGGTGGTAAAATATTTTGGTTGGTACAAAACTTATATTTCTAGTATAGGAAATTGGCACACAAGAAAAAATAAAACTTGAGTTATTGATCTTTATCTAAACTTTCAGTTGAGCAAGCTCAATAGTAATGGATTAAGCCATCCAGATTTGATACTTTTCATCTAATTTCATATACTTTCCTTCCAATCTGGTTTTGACTGACTCCAAACCTTCCACAAATCTTCCAGACCAAAATAAAAAAGTATTGCGTTCAAGTCTATATACATTCTATTTCATATCTAATATATATATATATATAATATATTAAGCTAACCTGGCTTATATATATTATATATTATGTATAATTATGTATATACTTTATGTTTATAATGGCATAAGGATTCTGAACTAGTTAGTAAAAGATTGGAGTTCTTACCAGCACTCAGCTACTCAGTTGTTTGAGCTAGTTTTCATTATTTTAAGTGACGTGGCTTTAGTATTCACCTATGAAACAGGGTTAATTATAGACACATGCTGTAGCCACGTGTACTAACCTGCTTGGCAATATGTAACAATTCTTTGTATTTATACATTGTAAGGTTCTTATATCTTACTTGATGAATACAGAAAAGTAATATCAAGTTCTATTATACAGTGTGACACAGACTTTGAACTATTTCCCTCACATAGACAGTGTTCATAATGTCTCATATACAGGTTGTTTTGAAGACTCATAAAACCAGAGGGTTTGAGCCCACAGTATTTCAGAAATAAGTAAAGCTGCCTGTGAAAACGGTAGCTATTACAGGCCACTGCTTCACTATTCCATCTGGAACAAAGAGGTAACTAATTGTTAAACTGGCCAATCTCTCAAATGGCCACTCTGAGCTGTCCCTTTGCTCATTCAATGAATGCAACCTCATAAAAGTGATTGTGTTAGGAATTGCCGGAAGTGGAAGAATGAGCCCAGAGTCATGGCTAGATGACTAGCTCATGACATCAGTTGAACTAAGTCTGCCTGGCTTCGTAATTTAAATTGCAACCTTTGCCTCAAACAAAGCATATGAATTGGAGGAGGGTGTCACCTAGAGGCAGAGATGATGAAATGTTTTAGAGTCACTTACCACCAACTAATATATATTCCTGCCAGGCAGGAACATCTGCTAAAGCAGAGGCTGAGAGGGGCAGTATGGCACACCCTGCTCCCAGGCAGGCAGCTGGGGTCTCCTGGCATTATAGTCCTTCATGGCAAGAGCTACCCTTGCCATTATAGGGAATGAAACAAAATGAAGGGAAAGTGGAAGGACCACATGTGATTTATTTGTTTCCTCAGGACATATTATCGTGTCTGGTACAAATAGACAATGCAAAACCATTCAATGGGAATGAACTAACCTGATTTCAAATTCTTTCCCTTGCTGTGCAACACTGGGGAAGGCACTATATCAACAGAAACATCAATTTTCACCTTTGCAAAATAAGGATGGAAATAAAACTAACAGAATTTTTATAAGGATAAACTTTGACAATGCTTATAAATATATTTTGTCAATTTTAAAGTGCTGTGACACCTTAAGGAGAATATAATTTATCAACTATGTCCATATTCTCCTACAACATACCAGATATGAACATGACCAGTGACAAAAAATCACATCCATTATTCTATATTTAGTAAATTAATTTGCAATAATCCCACACAAGATATAATAAAGTAATATTTATTTTAAAATTTAGAAACAATTTTAGCTTGCAGTTGATTTTTCTGATTATCACTGAGTTTGCATCCCCCCTAAAGCAAACCTATACAATTTAAAATAATTTGTAGACCCACATGAGAAGGTTCTGAGAGATGGAGAAAAGAAGACAGACTGGCTAGGGACCTTGGAACCTGAAGAATGACACTGTGATGATTTCCAATGATGATCGGAATGTGATGATTTCTTTTTGCCTTATATGTCCTAAATTATAGGCTGGAGAAAATGACAAACTAGAAACACCTAATGGGTTCAGATAAGAGGGGGAAAAAAACTCCCCAAAAGTCTGCTCTCTCTAGCCAGAATACTAAGATAGAGGCAGCCTAGAAAGGCAGAAAACTCTTAGACACTAATTGCTCTGTTGCAGTCAAACACCACAGGAAAAAAAAAAAAAATGTGGTCCCACCCACTCAGGCCAGCAAAGGCCAAATGCCACATGCCACACTCTCCAACAAGATACATCAAACATAACATTGGTGAGATATGGATAAAGCAATGCTGAGAGGAAAATTTATCTCATTAAATGCATATACCAGAAAAGAGGAAAATTCTCTAATAATGTAAGCTCCTTCTTCAAGAACATAGAAAATGAAGAGCAAAATAAATCTGAAGTAAGAAAGGGAGGAAATAGTAAAGATAGGATCAGAAATCAATGAAATGGAGAACAAAAAGAAATGCACTGAGAAAAAAATCAGTGCAACAAGATGCTGGTTCTTTGAAAGGATCAGTAAAATTGACAAATCTCTAGGCAGACAGACAAAAAAACAGATGGACACAATTTGGAGATATCATTGAAGACTCTACAGACATCAGAAGGATAATAAGGGAATACTACAAACAACTTTGTATGATAACTTAGACAACTTAGACAAGATGGACCAATTTCTCAAGATGGACCAATTTCTCAAAAAACACCAACTATCAAAATTCACCCAATATGCAATAGAGCATTTGCATAGCTCCGTAACTGGTAGACATATGGAACAGGAAGTTAAAACTACCACATGGCCACTTTGGACTCAACAGGCAAACATTCTTTGCTTGAATCAACAGACAAAGAAGGGAATTACCGTGGCCCTGTGGTGATTCATCCTACCATGAGAAAAAGAGACTGCTATTCTACAGTGGACAGATATAAGAAAGAGTATGTCTGAAATACAGAGGATCTCTTAGGGTGTGTCTTAGTGCCACCATTTCCTGTGATTAAAGTTAGTGGACAACTAAAACAAACTAATCCAGATAGCACTACTGATAGCCCAGACCCTTCAGGAATGAAGGTTTGGATCTCTCCGCCATGGAAAGAACCATGACCACCTGAGGTGTTTGCTTGAGGGCAAAGGGAATATGGAAAATTCATAGAAGGAGGTAGTTATAAATACCAGCTATGACCACATGACCAGTTACAGACGTGAGGGGAATGTAATGGTCATGAGTATTTCTTCCTTATTTTGTTATAAATATGTGTGTGTATGGATAGCAAATATCTTTTTCTTCACTCTCTTGTACATTTATCATATAATTTAAGATGAATTGACTTAACATCATAACATCTAAGTATTGTTAACTTTACATCGTAGCATTTAAGTTACAGGATCTCAAGAGTAAACATCACCTAAGAACTTTAAATCCTCTTCTGGGGAAAGGGTGTGTACATTTTTGGTTACATACAGGATATTTGTGTCATTTTTGGTGAAAGTATGACTAATAAAGTCTTTATTTGGAGATCAGTTGCTGTAATGAGATATGTATGAATGTCATGTTCAGAAGTGATGGACTTCTGATGGTTACCTTGGCTAGGTCATGATTACCAGATATTTGTTCAAATACTGGTCTGGATGTTGCTGTGAAGGTATTTTTAGATGAGATTAACATTTAAATCAGTGGACTTTGAGTAAAGTAGATTACCTTCCATAATGTGGGTGTGCCTCATCCAATCTGTTAAAGACCTAAAGAGACAAAAGATTGACTACCTTGAAGGAGAGAATTCTGTCTGCAGTCTGCCTTTGGGCTATCAACTCCTTCAGCTTTTCCCTGGCTACCCTTCAGATTTTAAACTTGCCAGCCTTCACAATGGCATGAGTCAATTTCTTAAAATAGATATCTCTCAATATCTATCTATCTATCTATCTATCTATCTATCTATCTATCTATCTATCTCCTCTGGAGAACCTTGACTAATTCAAGAGGGAGTTTAGTCAACTTGACAAGGAACATCTAAAAAAACACTACAGCTAACACCTTAATTAATGTTCAAAGACTGAATACTCTTCTCCTAAGTTTATGAACAAGACAAGGATGTCTGTTTTCACCATTTTTATTCAACTCTGATGGAAGTGAAAAAAGTCAAGAAAAGAAAGTAAAAGACCTAAATATCAGAAAGGAAGAAATGAAACTCTTCCTACAAACAGATGACATGATTGTGTATATAAAAAATCCTGAGGAATCTACAGAAAAAGAACCCCCTAGAACTAATGAGTTCATCAACATCACAGAATATGAGATACACACATAAATCAATTTTGTTTCTGTATATTAAAAATAAATGCACGAACACCAAAATTACATTACTATTTATAATCTCTCGAAATAAAATGAAATACTTAAAACTAATGAAACTTGTACAAGACTTGTACAGTAAAACTGCAAGATATTGATGAAAGAAATGAAAGAAAACCTACATTAATGGAGAGACGAACTCTGTTCATGGTTTGGAAGATTAGAATAGTTATGTCAAAATTGATATATAGGGCTTCCCTGGTGGTGCAGTGGTTGAGAGTCCGTCTGCCGATGCAGGGGGCATGGGTTCGTGCCCCGGTCTGGGGAGGTCCCCCATGCTGCGGAGCGCCTGGGCCCGTGAGCCATGGCCACTGAGCCTGCGCGTCCAGAGCCTGTGCTCCACAGCGGGAGAGGCCACAACAGTGAGAGGCCCGTGTACCGCAAAAAAAAAAAAAAAATATATATATATATATAGATAAACACAGTTCCTATTAAAAATTGATATATAGGTTCAATGAAATTCCATAAAATTTTAGATAATTTTCTAAAATTTATATAGGAAGGCAATGGAACTAGAGGAGCTAAACAATTTTGAAACAAAATTTTGAGAAGAATAATGTGGGAGAAACTGTTAACCTGACTTCAAGGATAATTATACAGCTACAATAGTCAAGACAGTGTAGTTTTGGCAGAGGGACAGACATAACGATCAATGGAACTGTATAGAGAACTCGGAAATAGCTCTACATGGGTAACTCCCTACTGCTTTTTGACAGAGGGGCAAAAGAAATTAAGTGTAGTGAGGTAGACTTTTCAACAAATTGTGCTGGAGCAATTGAACATCTGTACACTCAAAAAGATTAGTCTCAACTTAAGTCTCACACCTTATGAAAAAACTTAAACTGGATCATGGAGTAAAATGTAAAAGACAAAGTCATAAAACTTAGAACAAAACTGAGGAAAATTCTTCCCACTCTACAGTGAGGCAAAGATTTGTTAGACTTGACATCAAAATGTATGGTCTATTAAAGGAAAATTGGTAATTGGACTTCATCAAAATGAAAATTTTTGCTCTGCAAAAGATCCTGTTAAGAGAATAAAAGAGAAGCTATAGACTGGGAGAGAGTATTTGCAAACTACATACCTAAAAAAGGGCTAGTATCCAGAGTATAAAAAGAATGTTCAATACACAACAGTAAAAACAAATCTAGTAGAACATGGACAAAAGGCAGGAATAGATATTTTACCAAAGACATGGACAGACATGTGAAAGATTTTCAACAATGTTAGCCATTAAATAAATGCAGATTAAAACCATAATAAGGTATCACTGCACACCTATTAGGGTGGCTAATATAATTAAGTTATAACACCAACTATTGGTGAGGAAATAGAGAAACTGGATAACTCATACATTGCTGGTGGGAATATAAAATTCTACGCCACTCTGGAAAACATTTTCATTGTACCTCACAAAGCTAAGCATGCAACTATAATATTCACAATTGTACTCCTGGAATTTATCCCAGAGGAATGAAAATTTATGTTCACATAAAAACATGTTCACAAATCTTCACATCACCTTTATATATAATAGCCCCAAACTGGAAACCATCTAGATGCCCTTTAATGAGCGAATGGTTACACAAGTGATAGTACATTCATACCATGGAATACTACTTGCTCAGCAATGAAAAGGAATGAACTATTGGTGTATGCAACAACCTAGTCTCCAGAGAATGACACTGAGAGAAAAAAAGCCAAACCCCAAAAGCAACACATAGTATGATGCCATTGATAGAACAGTCTTGAAATGACAAAATTGTAAAATGGAAAACAGATTAATGGTGGCCAAGAGTGAAGGAAGGGGTAGGGGTGGGAGGGAAGTGGGTGTGACTATAAAAGGGCAACATGAGAGATCTTAGTGCTGTTGGAAATATTCTGAATCTTGACTGTATTAATGTCAGTATCCTAGTTGTGATGTTGTTCTATAATTTGCCAAGATGTTAGCATCGCTAGTAACTAGGCAAAGGGCACACAAGACCTTTCCGTATTTTTTTAAAACAACATGTAAAGCTACAATTATCTCAAAAAGTTAAATTAAAAATATACCTTAACACATTGAAAAAATCAGGTTGGCACAAATCACTACTGTGATTGTAACATGTTATGTGATATGAAAACGCCTCAACTTCCTATAAACAATATTTTTTCTAAATTGAATCAAGTTTAAATACAATACTTGAGTTCAATTTTTTAAAAAACCTAAGGAAATCCATGTTAGATAAAAACATGCAGGTCCTGATTTAAATTTCCATTTTTTGAATGTATGTGATTTTTGTTTATGGAGGTGTGCTTGTATAAGTAACCCTGTCAATAGGATACTCAGAGAGGTATATTGCCTGACAGAAAACATGACGCAGGATTTTCAGAATCTTTCTTCTCCCGTGTCTGGGATTTGTACTGTGCTTACAGGCTGTATCTCTTTGGTGAGTGCATCTTGCATAATGTATCTTTGCTTGACATGCATGTCAACATGTCACTGCTGGTGAAGGCTAAAATTATCTTGAAGGCAGTTTAGATGGTGTTAGTATCTGCTGAAAAGAAGCACCTTCTCTTTAGCAGTGACCTCAAAAGAAAAATGTCAGTGTTGAAAGTAGGTTAAATTTGGGTTACAATTTCTGTGGACAGCAATAAATATTTCAGAGGCTAATGGAGATTAAACTCTGGTTTCCAATTGGAAGTGGTAAAAATAATCTCAGGTCTCTATAGAAAGAGACTATAAAGAAGTATTTTTAATATATACACCTGGAACTAATATGACTAACACTTTATGTCAATCATACTTCAGTAAAAAAATAGTGTAAGACATGTATAGTTGTCTAATCAAACTTATTAGCAATATATGCTATTGTATTTATTAATATGAGATTGATAGAGTAGGAATGTAATTATGTACTTCTGTATTTCTCAAGTGACATGCTGTATTCATCTCCTCCTTAATCATTCAGTGTGAGCCTAACTACTTATTATATACCCAGGGTAACTAATGGGTTTCTTGGAGAGAATTCTGCCTTGTGAAGAACTCTAAAACTTCCTCACCAGGTGCCAACTGCTTCAATCATAACGGAAGAGTTGCATCAGTGCTGAGCAGCCCAGGCACGTGATTATTATCTCCTGATTGAATGTAGCACACTTCTGAGTATTAGCATGAGGGTGGAGGTCAACCCTCATGGCTGGAAACTTTTCACCGAGAATAGTAAGGGAATCTTAAAGACATTAAACTGTAAGGAGTATGAATCTAGTAATTAAAGACCAGTTTATAGCCAGATGAAGATTTTGCCAAAGCTTGGCAACAGGAGTGAGCCCTCTGATTTCAGATCCTTTCCTAGTTAAGTGTTTATTCAGTGTCTTGCTAGGCAGTTCAACATTTTGCTGTGCATTAAGGACATCATTTTCTGACTCGTGTAATTTATGGAAGTAGGGTCATAAAATAGGACCTGAATTTTCTTTAATCTGCGAGGGGAGTAGTGTCATAGCATCACTTATCTATGGATTGATAAGTAACACCTTTAATTAAGAGAGCCATAACACAATGACTTTTCTGTGCTTTAAACTGTCATTTTAATGATCACTTTGGGGGTTTACAGTTTACATCTTGTTTCTGTTACTACCTGGGGTGAGAATTTTACCATAGGTCTCAGCTCATCAGGAAGGAGGAGCTATCTTTTATAGAGTCAGGAGTAAATCATAACAAGGGACCAATGCGGGACTGAACATAGATTATTCATGTAAATCAATTAAATTAAAGCCAGATTTTAGATCAGATGTACAGTGAAGTAACAATGCTTTAAAAATCAGCTCTTAACCGAGCATACCATCTCATAAATGGCTATCTCATTTTTATCACAAGGAGATTTTGGGGGAGGTCCTTCCAGACACGTGGCATTTAATCTAACACTTATGAGAAGCTTATAGAAGCTGCTCAGGTCATCGGACCTGCATTTCAAATAAAAGTCAACACTATCTAATTGGTATCCTACAATGCAGTGCTTGAATGCTATTTTTTCCCCTCCCATTATGTTGTAGTTTCTTAGGACAGGGCCGAAAGTAAGCTCATCACACGAGATGAATTGTGCCAAAGCACAGCAGTAGAGGGCTGCCTCTCGCTCAGGCAAAACAGCGCCGTCTGTCTTGCTGTGGTAACTTTTATTAAAGCATTATATAGGTTTACACTTTAAAACTTGTTTTCTTAACATTTCAGAAGTGCCAAAGCAGCAACCTATGTTTTTATTAGTTATACAAGCGATAATTGGCTTTCGTGAGAACCTGCCGTGCTTCGTCCTTGAGCGCAAAAACAGCACAAACTTCCCACCATTATTTTGATTATACTGAACTAGCACAAGGACATCTCCTTGCGTTCCCACCACTCTGTTTATACTGAGGACATCTCATGGATCAGTGCCCAAAGCACTCAATGCTTCTTTTGCAGGCCCCCGGTTTGCCGGGGGGGCACTCGAAGCATTCAGAACTGTTCACAACTCTGGCTTATTCGCATGCCCCCGGTTTGCCGGGGGGCGGGCTCAAAGCAATCAGGACTGTTTGCAGTTCTGGCTTATTCGCCAGCCCCCAGTTTGCTGGGGGGGGGAGGGGGGTGGCTCATGGGTCACGTCTCCTTTCCATGTCCTCAGTTATCCCACTACACCATTAATTGTTCCCCAGATTGAATTGTTTATTTTTTACATTTTCAGAGTTGTTGTCTCTAATTCAGATCTTTTCACCTATATGCCTAGAATGTGTGAAACTAGCTACTCTAGAGTTTACCGAAGGAGAACCTTTAGGATCAATATGTTGGTTAAGAAGTATTTTTGCACCTGGAGATTATAGGAACATGTGATTAAATGACCCCAAATTTATAATCTTTAAAAATGGGGCTTCCATGGTGGTGCAGTGGTTGAGGGTCCGCCTGCCGATGCGGGGGACACGGGTTCGTGCCCCAGCCCTGGAGGATCCCCCATGCAAAAAAAAGAACCCAAGGAGTTCTCAGAATAGTTTTCTTATTATTTTGCCTTTAAAATTTTTTGTGCTTTGTTAGAAATAGAAATCCTGATTTTAAATACTGGCTCTATTATTTCCTATTCTCTGTATGTGGATAAATCACTTAACCTCTCTCTATGTCAGTTTGAAAATGATTTGCTCTAATGATTGTGTGATTTAATTTATATGAAGAATATAGAACTGTATCCAGCATTTTGTGAACCTTAATAATTACTAGTTATTACTTCTTATTGAGCATATATGTACATTTTTCTCAAAATGCATTTTTGTTCTAATTTAAATTATTATATAAAATGCATAATACAAAGATAGAATTCTATACTAGTATATTTTATATACCAGTATTTAAAACATAGATGAATATTTATAAATATATGAACATAGACACACATACACGTATATGTATTTAATGTGTGCACTCAAATTTATTATACCCTCCCACAAAAATTTACTGACAAGTACTACGTATTAAGTTTGATGCTAAGTTTCTGGGAATAAAGTAAAACATTTTTTTTAATGCTTAGTGCATAACAGAGAGGGCTTAAATCTACTTTGTCCTATTTCCTCCTTTCCTTTATGCATGCATTTTGGATTCTTCCTCAACTCTGGTGATTCCTGCCCATCATTTCACATTTAAGAGTAAACCATTAAAATCTGTTGGGAAGTTCTGTGTGGATGAGCAGTGCTTGGGGCAGATGGGTTTTAGAGCAATCAAGAGCAAATTTGTTCACTTTCTTGGGAAACCCTAAATGTTAGTATTTTGGAGGTCTTTACTCCTAGACCAGTCGAACTCCCCAGGAGAGAATCCTTCAGTCTCTTGCTTGGAGATTTAATATCTATGATTGCCGGTGGATGGGGAGTTTCCGGTGGAAGTTAGATAATCGCATAATTTTATTGTCCAATTATTTAGTTTATACATTTACGTTTGTTCTTTTTTTAGTCATGCCCTATACCCTTACTCAATTTCATTTTTGTCTATTCTTTGTGTCCCTGAGTCCCAAATCTCTTTAATTTTTCCACATGACAAAAGACCTGCAGAGTGTACACTTATGTGTGTGTGTGTGTTTGTGATATGTTGTGCTCTTTATGATTTCCCATTTCACATTGTCTGTTTTGTTTGTTTCATGGGACCTGGTGATTGTACGTCGAGGATATTGGAGCTCAGATTGACTAGTTTTTGTTTCATTTGGGCATCTGCCTTAGTATTCATTTTTCTAGCTTGGTGTGTTGGCATCACTCATGCACATAGGTTAATAACTTTCTAAATCATTTAAAGCCATGTTAATTGGGTGTTGGGATGATAATTTCACATGTTTAAACTGCTATTCAACATATTCCCAAATTAAAAAGGAAAGCTTTAGTTGCACAAATTTATATTAAGGCATTTCCTACCTGTATAATTTTCAAATCTATGGAAGAGATGAACTTAATTAGTAATAAAAACAATGCAATATAGAGAAAACTAGAATCAAAGATATGGTTCTATAAACTCAATTAGGACATTAAAGTTAACACATTTTTATGTAAGTTCACTAAAGTAGATGAAAATTTCAGATTATGTGTTACATAAGGATTTTGAATTTTGAGCAGTCTTCATAACCATGGAATGAGTTGCTTAATCACTCTATTTAAATTTGCAGTCACCCATCTGCAGCTCATCACATGCAATCTCTCTCTTTCCATTTTTGTTTCTATAAGGGCATTTTTTCCTAACATAATATAATATGTTCTTATTTATTATGCTTACTGTTTACTACTCAATCCCCTACCCCACCCCCATTGAAATATATAAACACTACAAGGCAGAGATCTTTTTGGTTTACTCATGTGTCAAATGCCTGATATAATGCCTGATATGTAATAGTTACTTAATATTTGTTGAAAAATATAAGTGGATTATTTCTATAAATCTTTTAAAAAAGTACAGTCATCACATACAAATATGAAATATAAACAGAAACAGATTCACAGGTGTAGAAAACTTACGGTTACCAAAGGGGAAATGGGGTGGAGGAGGGATAAATTGGGAGTTTGGGATTAGCAGAAACAAACTACTCTATGTAAGATAGATAAACAACAAGGTCCTATGGTATAGCACAGGGAACTATACTCAGTACCCTCTAATAAACCATAATGGAAAAGAATATGAAAAAGAATATGTGTGTATATATGTGCGTGTGTGTGTGTGTATAAAAGCTGAATCGCTTTGCTGTATACAAGAAACTAACACAACATTGTAAATCAACTGAAGATTTGATTTTAGAATTCAGAGAGTTAAAGGGAACAGCATAAGGAGATTTTGGGGGAGTGGTAAAATTATTCTGTATCTTGATTGAGATGATAGTTACATGACTGTGTGTCAAACTCATGGAAGTATATGCAATAAGAGTGAATTTTACTATATGTAAATTTTTAAAAATTAAAAAACGGGTCCATATTTATCAAAAGCAGTCTGTAAATCAATGTGTAAATGCCTCTAATATCCTGTGGAAATATAAAACAAAAGAGTTACATGAATTTTACTCGTAGTCCCACAATGCTAGAGAGAATGTATACATCTAAGATCATGCTTAGGTAAAGCAATTTTCATTACCTGATCCTTTCTCTCTCCCCTTTCTATAAAGGATGTGAGAACATTGGGCATTTTGTAACACTATGTTTTTGGACAACTTACTTTGCTTTATTTTATAAATAATTCTTATTAATTATATATCTGGCTTCTTTCAACATTGAAAGAAATCCTTGACCTGGGTCTGACTTTGTGCTCCTGCGTTCACAGAAGTGTACAATGCTGAAAGCATGAAAAAGGAGGAATCCTTTCTGTGCTATGTGAAGGTTAATGCTAAAATTGTAGTATTAAACCAGCTTTGCTTTTGATGTATTTTTAAGTTTAAAATAGTTTTAGAGATTGAAGGGAAGCAAGAAGTAGAAATAAAAGGAGAAAGTATAATTAAGACTAGATTTTTGTATATGTATAAAGGACTGGTATGTTGGAAATTAGAAATTTTTTCTTATGATAGGTGTTGACAAAAAATCATTCTCATGTTTATCTAATGAACGTTACTAGAGAGAAGGGTCTTATAATGTCTTCAGCCCTTAAACCAGTAGCTGATATTAAAAAAAAAATCTTTTAGAGAAAGCATTATTTTAAAAGGTGAAACATTTGACACTAATATTTTAATAAAAACAGTTTAGGAAAAGTGCCATTTTACCTTTTAGCAAGACCAGAAAAGCATCCTATGTAATACAGAAAAAAAATCATCTTGATGTGTTTTGTCTGCCACTTAAAGCTCTAAGATATTTTTATTTCAGAAAAATTTCAAACATCTTGACTAGTGCAAAGGTCATCAACCATGGTCCAGAATACACATCATATTAGCTATGATGTGTGAACTTAGCTATCCCTGAGTTCAAGTACTTACATAACTGACTTCAGTATTTTCAGAGGCTTATTGTGAACTACAGACATTTCAAATCATGATCACAGAAATTTGGTAACAGATTGATATGAGCAGGACATAATGAACAGAACATGGAGCAAAAACGTGTCACAGTTATATAAGGAAGGTATTACTGATTCATGAACAGAAAGTGTTTTCCATAAAGGTGAATTATTTTCCCTGATTCAGCTTCACTTCTGACCCAGAATTTTCACTTTCTTTTTGTTTTTCTCCCCAGCTTTATTGAGGTATAAATGGCAAATAAAATTTGTACATATTTAAGGTGTACAACATGGTGATTTGTTACACACATACACTGTGGAGTGATTACCACAGTCGAGCTAATTGAGAGATCAATTACCTCACATAGTCACCATTTTCTTGTGTGTGTGGTGTGAACACTTAAGTGTGAACACTTAAGATTTACTTAAGATTTACTCTATTAGCAAATTCCGAGTATACAATATAGCATTAACTATAGTTACCATGTCGTACATTAATCCCCAGAGCTCATTCATCTTTTAAATGAAAGTTTGTACCTTTTGACCAACATCTCCCTATTTCCTTGACCCTTCAGTCCCTGGCAACCACCATTTTAAGTTCTGCTTCTTTGAATTTGTGTTTTTTAGACTCCATATGTGCATGAGAGCACATAGTATTTGTCTTTGTCTGGCTTATTTTACTTAGCATAATATCCTGCAGTTTCATCCCTGTTGTCAAAATGACAAGATTTCCTTCTCTTTTATAGTTGAGGAACATTTCATGTGTGTGTGTATATGTATGTATACACACACACAGGTACACACCCCTCACGTTTCCTTTGTTCATTCACCTATCAACTGACACTTGGAGTGTGTGTACATATGCATATGTAGCTTGTCTAAAATTTATGTATATATCTATTAATTTATTGATAGATACTTCGGGGGGTAAATAGATTAATATAGTTTGTATAGAATTTTAAGAAATTTTTTGACTCACGTAACATGCACAGAATTTTAGAGGCCCATAAGATGTCAGGGTGAGAAGCCCTGGAGTAATGGTTGCCTCCTTTTAGGTCATCTGTCTCTTCCATTTGGTTGCCTTTATGCTTTTTCTTTTTGAGTTCTTTGGTTTTATTCTGATGGGCTTAATGTGGGTTTTCTTTGATTTACCTTGCTTAGCTGAGAAGTGTGGTCAAAACCAAAAGGCTTACTTTCTATGCTATTACTCATTTTGAACATGGACATTTGCTCTTGGCTTTAGGCAAATTTATGCTTTTAAGCATTGTTTTTGGCTTTCTGTTTTTCAAATAAGTCTGTATATGCCAGTTACTCAGCACACTGAGATTTAAATCAGAAGAGATATTATCACTAGCACTTTACAATGTGAGAAACAAGAATATTTCTAAAGAGAGAAAAACATGTTATTTGTATATGTATTTATTCATCCAATAATAAATTGAAGTGCATATATTGGACCTATTATATGCCAGGCACTAGTCTAAGAGCTTGGTAAATATAAATTAATTTAAGCTTCAGTACAACCCTGTGAGATATGTACTGCTATCACCCCAAATTTACAGATGGGAATATTGTAGCACAATTAAGTTTCTTGCCTCAATACCTCAATTAGTAAATGACATAGCTGAGTGAACTCAGTCTTATTCTAGTTTCCATGCTTCTGAACAGGATGCTAGACTGTTTTTAATGAGTATCATTTAAAGATTGATAATTTGGTGTGGCTGAAACATGAGGGGATTGGAAGGCAAAACTTATAGTGTCTGAGTTTACATTTCAGTATTTCTCTTGCATATCCTAAAGATAATCACTTTTTATAATAAATTTTCCCTTCTGTTTTCCCCTGACCAACTCACCCCTCAATAAAACAAAAAAGAGAAAAGAAAAATAAACAAAGAACAAAATACACAAGCCCAGAGTAACTAAGCTGAGTTATATAGTCAGACCATGCTTGCCTTTTGACCTAGTGAGTCATTACATGATAATTAATATCGGCTAGGTTACCAACCACTATAGGATTATTTCAACTAGTTATAGGTTTATTCATTCATTAATCAAAAATTTAATGTTTATTAGGCATAATAGGAGAAAGTCTTAAAGAGGTGGGTATAACTCCATCCCATTATAAAATTTGTATGTGCATTTTAAATTGGCTGACTTTTAAGCAAATTGATCACAGCTTCATCAAATCTTAAACTTGGCACAGACTTTTGAGTAGAACCCCCTTCTCAGTTCAAGATTCCCTTTTATATTTCATTCTGTGACAACTCCAAATTGCTGTTCTTTTTTCTTGTTGTGAATGTTAAGATATTTTAATCAATAGCGCTTATATATTAGTACCATGCATCTGTATTACAGAAGACTTTTGAGTTCTAAATATAAAATAATAAAATGCCTTTTCTAGGTAAAAATAGGGGAGTAATGATGTGCTAGTTTTAAATCCTGGGACTGATTTGAGACTTTAAAATTGAAGGTTTAACAAATGGATCCTAAAATAGCAAGTCCATTAAAGCAGTACTTGGTCACACAAATGAATGGAAAGAAACATGTAATAAAACTTAAGAAAAATATAAGGATGCAATGGGAAATATCCTTCATCATGAGCATTGGAAATGGTATAAGTCTGACATCTCAATATAAAAAATGATTATGCAAAATATAGGCAGTTTGCAACTGGATAAGTTCAATTCAGTGGGGACGAATTAGTAGCTCATTTTGGTATCAGTGTAGGCCCAGTTTTAATAGAGAATTTTATGAACAACAAGTTTGTGATTTTATCTGTTTTATTCATTGTTGCATTCCTAGTGCATAGAGCCATGCCCACCTAGGTGGTATTCAATTAATATTTGTTGAATGAATGAAAACATTATCTAGGCAAAGAAACTCCTAGACCACTGCTACAGACATAACCAAATCTGATGGAGTTTTCCATTATAAAGTTATATTCTGCATTACAAAGAAACTTTATATATAGTTATATATATTAATAACATAATTTTCAAATGTTCTCATATTCAAGTATTTTAGTAGGCGGGCTGACAATAAAATGTGCATGACTTAGTGATTAGCTAAAACAAGCTAGAGGGTGTGCTGTTTTGGAAACTGTAATTATTGCAGAGTATTGTTTTAATGCAACAATTTTCTATGAGAGAAATAACTGTAGCACAATATTAGCCCACCAGTGAAGTTTCAAAATGTAGATCTTTCTTTATGGTTTGGATATTTTTAATGGAAAAAAGAGATGCACCAGTAGATGTTATATGAGAGTTTATTATTTAGTCATTGCCATGTAAATCTTAAAATTAAGTTTCCTTTTTATAACATTTCAGAATTTATCCTCACAGCTGTTATTGCTTAAATCTTTGCATAATGTATGAAAAAAAATGAAAGAACATCTTTCCTCCCAAGTGTACCTGTACTCAACTTTGAGTTAAATACCAGTGTATACGTCACTAAAGCAGTTTTAATAAGAGAAGCTGCTTGGCATATCTAGGTGTTTCATAAGTTGCATAAAAGAAAAATACACTGAGAGCCTGCCACACTGCAGCCTGCCATTCTGGAATGTTCCCACTGTGTGCTTCTTCGTATCTTTTAATTCTTTAGAGAGGGGATGATATCCAAGGAGGTACCAGCTCTCACAATCATTTATTTGTTTATTCGAAATTATTCACTCAACAAATATTTATTGAACACTTACGTGCTCTGTGTTCTACCTCCTTTTACCCAGGCATGTATGCTATAGGAATTTATCCAAAGGAAATAATATTGAATAAAAATAAAGGTTTAATCCAAGGAGTCTATATAATAAGGGAAAAAAGGAAGAACCTGAACATTCTATGGATCTAAAAGGGGAATTAACCTTAAAAGGTACATTTTAAGTTAGATGCCATTATGCCTTGAAGATAATGTGAAATAATACTCATCAATATAAAATTTGTCCATGGTGTCTTCTTAAATAAAAATGTATGCTAAAAGACAATTTGTATTGTACAGTCATAATAACATATTTTATGTACTGTTTAAATCTATACCAAAGGATTAACTGTATTTTATCTCTGGTGATGAGAGAATTTATTTTGTTAACCTATTGCATGTCTGCAGAGAACATATAGCCCACTGTAAATTTATATTTAGAATACAAGAGAATTGTAGAAAATATATATTGGAAGCTCAATGTATTTGGAGAGATTAAGAAAGCTATTAAACTCTAGTTAACATTTAATTTACTCTGTATTAGAATTTGAGGGGATCATATATTCCTCATTTTTTCCTCCAAATCTAGGATCTTCCTGCTGTTTATACCATCTGTTGACCATTTCTTCTCTTTATCAAAACTCGGATTTCCAATGAATATTTAGAAGCAACCAAAAATTAGCACTACGTGAACCAAATAGTGTCTAAAGAAATGAACTGAGACTTTTGGCATTCATTTTGATGCTGTTATAACTGCCCCATAATAATTGTCTGTATTGCTTTCCTGGGCAAATAAAAGTCAAGTTACATGTGGGATGAAAAAATAGAAGTATTGAAGCCCCAAATCTAAAGACAGGTTGGGGATTAAAATGCTGGGATAGTACAGGAGAGATGCCTTAAAATTTTTGTCATGATAAAAGCAGATTGGTTGACTGGCTGAAGTCAATTAACGGTATTACCAATGAGAAATAGAAAAAAAAAAAAAAAGAGTGGGAGACAAGTGCAGGGGTCAGAGTTACAGAATCATCTTATATTAGAGTTTCTGCAAAAACTCTACCTGTATGACTGTAATTCACTCTTTTTTTTTTTTTTTTACGGTACGCGGGCCTCTCACTGTTGTGGCCTCTCCGTTGCGGAGCACAGGCTCCGGATGCGCAGGCTCAGAGGCCATGGCTCACGGGCCCAGCCGCTCCGCGGCAGGAGGGAATCTTCTCGGAGCGGGGCACAAACCCGCGTCCCCTGAATCGGCAGGCGGACTCTCAACCACTGCGCCACCAGTGCGCCACCAGGGAAGCCCCTGTAACTCACTCTTTTGAGGAAAACTGCACAGATTCTGAGCGATAAACTCGCTGATTTTAAAATCCCTTTGAGAAAACTGGGGAATGGCTTCTTCTTATTGTGAAATTTGTCTTTATTTCCTGTTGAGAATTTACTCTCAGTGTAGTGGAAAGCAAAGGGATATTGAGTGCACTGTCGGTCTGCAGTCCATCCTGTGTTACTGGGGTAGCTGCCTATGTTAACTGCCCCCTAGGAATGGTTGAAAGCAATCTCTTAAGCCCTTTAACCTCAATAGTGCCCTGAGCAGCTCTCTAAAAGTACAAAAAGTACACATGACTCATAAAAGAACCAAGTGTTTTGATTAGAAAATCATAGAGGACATTCTCTATTGTGTGAGAGTTGCATGGACTTTTCTGATGACCAGCGCATCTGCTGCTATCTCTCTGGGTTTCAGAAGAGAACTGCATGGAAGTGGCATTAAAATCAAGATTTAGTTTAATTTTGAAACATTATGATATTCAAAGTCATTTCTTATATAAGGCTTGGTTTTGATTTGTATGTTTTGAATATTCTGATTCATTAACTCATTCAACATATTTTATTGAGAATCTAAGATGCCCAAAGCTCCATGCTAAGTACTCAATTGTGACTGGAAAAAAACAAAAGGCAGGCAGGAATGAAGGAGGGAAGGAAGAAAAAGAAAGAAGAAAAACAGGAAGGAAAGAAGCCTGATCTACTGTAGAAACTATCTAAAGCTCTTGATTTACCTTATTGGAATGTTTATCAACAGTTTGGGTAAATTGCCTTTAAATTTATCAGTTAATTAGTTTACTCCTGCAAATAAGTTTTGATTTATTCAGATGTTGAATAAAGTCTTCATAAGCAGATTATAGCTGAATTTACTCTCTGGGAGCCTGCTCCACTAAAATAGGTAGGCAAATATTACAAAATCATTAAAAATCAATGCAAAAGTCCAACAGTGAACAGCTCTGCAATCTTGAGGATGCAGTGTACCAACAGTGTAGAATAGCTGGGCTTGATGTAGTCTGGAGTATAGGAAATGAGGAAGTCTTTAATGAAGGAGTGGATTTTGAGGTGAGATCTGGAGATTAAGAGGGAGTTAACTAGGTGAAAAACAGATGGGGAGACAGGACATATATGGCAGATAGGAGAAAGAGCATGTGCAAAGCTTCAGAGTGTAGAAACAGTCTGGTATTGAAATGGCTTTGAAAACAGACAGCATGGCTGAAGATCAGGAAATAAGGTACAAGACCTCATGGGTAGTCATGTTAAGGATCTTGGTCTTGATGATAGGAGTATGGGGTAGCTACTGAGAGTTTAAATAGGGGAATTAAAGTATTGAGTTTGAACTTTTAAATTATTGCTCTTCCTGAAGACTAAAGAACATGGTCAGTAAAAGTAAATATAGGCATAATTTTTATAAAGCTATTTCATTAGTCCAGGTAAGAAATGCTGACTATCTGGACTAAGGTGTTTATTTCTGAGATGGAGAAAAGTGAATAATTTTTATAAATATTTAGGATGCAAAACCTTACTGGTAAAGTTTTAGAAATGGGAAGTACAAGGGAGAAAAGTTTAGAAATGACTCTAAGATTTCAAATATGTTTAATTGAATACATAGTTATGGCATTGGTTGAAAGAGAAAATTCTGGAACAGGATTTTTCTTTTTTTCTGTTTTGTTGTCTGTGCGAAACAGGGAGTGGAGCAATTATTATAAGTCTTGTTTTACATATGTTTTCACTATCTTTGAAAACTTTTACGTTTCAGTGAACCAGTTTAATCAGTGTATTTGATCCACTAAGATGCTGAGTGGTGGAGATACACATGTGTGAGTCATTGTCATAGCAATGATGATTGAAGTTTTGGGCATCATTGAGGTTTCCTGTGAACAAGTTAAAGACCAGGAGTAATCTTTTACTTAATAAAAAGCATAGGATGAACTTGCTGAGGAAAATGAATAGTGATGGTCAGAGACACGGGAAGCAAAAAAAGAGACTGTAGTATCTGAGAAGGTAAGAGTTTCCTGGGGAAAAAATATTGTCAGAAATTAAAAGCTAAGGAGTGGTAAGGTGGAAAAAACCCCCATTAAATTTAGTAGTATGGAGGTCATTAAAGAGCTTAGGAAACATAGTTATGATGGAATTATGGGGATGGTGAATAGAGTGGAGTTAAGTGGATGACTTGGACAGAGAGAGAAGTGGTATGTTAAATTCTTCCCTTCTGTTGCTGTTATTCCATACTTTCGTGCCCCTCACTAAATATAGCCTCTGAATTTATGAAACACTTCTTAGTTAGGATAAAAAAGGAGACTATGTTGGAGATGTTGGAAAAAACAAAAACGTTGGAGAAAGTAATTAATATTTACTATGTATTTATTAGTACCATAAGATTATACACGTCCAATATTCTTATGCTAAATTGTTAATATGCTACAGTATTAGGGCTTTCCCCCCTTCTGGTGTCTTATTTAACAGCTGGCTGCAGCCTATTATGGATAAGTTAACTTAAAAATCCATTATGTACTTCAAAATTAGTTCTGTAATTGTATTATCATTATGGAAGAATTGGCTACATTTCAGCATAACATATAAATGGATCTGACTTTTCTCATTAATATTTGATGGTACATGGTTTAATATTGAGTTGAAGCAGAACCCTGAGGGGGTCATGAAAAGGACAATTTATAAATGTGAATTTAACCAGGGAATGATAAAATAAATCTTAGTTTTAGTTCTTCTAGGTGAATGTGGCTTACTAGACTCTATCTACTTAGGAATCATATTTAATTAAAAGTAGGACATCTTTATTACTGTGAGGGAGAATAAATCAACATCTCCCTGTTTAATATATTCAACCAATGTGGCTCATGGAGAATCAACAATATCCTATCTTTTTTGCACACATCCTAGCCTCTGTGTTTATCAATACAAATGAGAGATGACGATACATACAGGGGATTGGACCTACCCACATCATGAAATCTCAACATTGTCAAATGGGCTACTTTTATTACTTCTATTCACTTTGCTTGATTTTATAGCAAAGAGATTCAATTTGTTTTCTTTGCTTTGAGAAAATAAATGCCCAGCAGGAAGTTGTCTTGCTTACTTTCTGTGTAACTACAGTATGCTGGTTTATGTTTATTGTGCTTGATATTTAGAAGGCAAAACCTCAAAAGCACCTAACGGATAATGTCATCTAACCCTAACTAAATGGTGGGTTTATAGTAGAAAACCAAAACTATGGTTTTAAATTTAAAATGTACCTGCATATCATTTTGTTTTGATAGCCTCAATGGCCTTTGAGATTCATGGCATGGTTACTCATAGGCTTTGTCCTTATTTCCATCTTAAGTTTGTCAATCCACAACTTAGGAGAAAAGATGGCTCATCTAGATGATGTTTTATAAATTGCTTTATTTTAAAAATCCATTCGTATTAGGGAAGAAGCAAGGCTTGTTATATAATTTCGGGAATCTGATACAAAATGACAGTTTGGGACTCTTGATCAAAAATTCTAAAGAATTTCAAGATGGCCATAGCAGAGCATTAAAATAAGCATGGAGCCCTTCTACGTATGGACCCTGTGTGCCTGCACAGGTTTCCAATGACATCGGCCTTATTATAAGGCATCTAAACAATTCTGAGAAGATTAAACCAGGACCTAAAAATCCATTGCAAAGGAAATCTAATATAAGATTTCCATATTGGTCTCTCAGGACCCATAGTCCTCTCCAAAAGAAGTAGACAACTCTTATCTTTGCTATGCTTTCCTGAATTTAAATATCTATATAATTTCCATGCATATCTACTACTACATTTTTTCCCCCAATAGCTCCCATTGGCATTGCATATCAATCAAATGATCTATGGACCATCTGCTGTGAAACTCCCACAATTTTCAGAGTATATTTTGTAACACCTTTTGAAGTAAGTCTTCCTTTGTGTAGTATTCTGGTCCTTAGTTTTAAAACTCAAGTTTTTCACAGTTACAAACAGAAGGGCTCTCACCCCTCTTAGGAAGTGAAGCCAAGATTTACCCAAACTGTCTTCTGTGACCTGACCATTTCATCAGAATCCGTGGCCCAAATCAGGTAGATGCTGGAAATTTAACACTGCAAACTAAAATGAAGTTTGAGCATAAAAATGAAGTGTTAAATGGAGTATAAAATTGAAGCAGCCTGTTTTGGAGTGTGAGCTTGCCTCAGGCTCTGTATGCTATCAGGAGAGCTCAGACTTTGAGTACTTCACATGTTGACAGGAATTGCTGAGTCCTAAGAAATTTTTAAGTGAAAGAGAGCAGGTGAGAATTGAAACCATCAAAACATCCTAACCTTCTGATTCAATAGTACTTTTAATTTGTCTTGGCAGTTTATTAGTAAACATTCTTTAAAAGTTTGCAAATATATATTTCAAATGAGTGGCATTCAAATTAGAAATTCTCCTTGATCTGGCTAAACTAATTACCTTATTTGATACTCAGCTCTTTATTTATTGAAGGTAATCCAGTTGTTGATATGGGTCAAAATGATCACTGTCTGAATATATCAGGCTCACTCAAATTGTAAGTTAAAATCAGATATGAAAGACTGTAAAATAATGGAGAATAGGGTAATTATTAATTAACATAGCAAAAACATAACTTTAAAATGTTTCTAGCCAGAACTTGGGTTTCTTTAGGTTTTTAAATATTTATTTTTGGTTTGTTTGTATACTTTTAATATTCATGCAGGATATGGGCCCAACAAAAAAGACAAAAATATATGTATTCTGTTCCAATCCAGTGAAGAAGTAGCAAAACTCTACACAGAAATAGATAACTACACTTGTTAAATGCAATCTCAACAGCCTATCAACTGATCTACCCATATCCACTGAGTGCCTTGATAGGTAGTTTATGGTGTTTCCTTTCCCGTCTATTCAAACAAATCCCACAAAGGCATTTTTTGAATGTTGATTTAATGCTGAAAAAATCATATTCAGAACAAGATCACTTCCAGGCTTAACTAGTCCTAATGACTGTAATAATGAATAACAGTAGTAAACAAACCTGAGATTTTGGCAAAGAATATCAGAAGAGACATATTTTGAGATGTTTTCTCTATTTAAAAAATGGTAATTTGTCCTCTAATGAACATTTTTATGAGGTAGCGTCTCATCACTTAGCAGACTTTGAGACCATGATAGCCTTCCTAATTACTCTGTTAATGGTAGCAGCATAATGGAGATAGTGCTTATAGGCACAAGCAGAGTCAGGAGATAATTACTCTGGTTCTTGAGTGGAGCAAAAAAAAAATCATCTCAGAAATACCCTGTGACAAGCTCCACACTGCAGCACATCTTGGGGAAAAAAAAATAATATCACTAGCTATTTTTAGCAGTCTGTCATTATGCTAGCTTTTTATGCTTCCAACAAAGCTGGTCGAATTATCACAGTAGTGTATAGGTTCTTTTTTCATTTCTTGGTTCCCTTCTGTGAGATATTTCATAATGAATGAATATCTAGGAAAAAAGAGATGTATGACTATTTACTAGAATATAGGTGTACCTAGTATATAAAATGCCTAACTTGCCCAAATTGAAAAATGTGGATAGATAGAAATCCACATTCTGAAAGAGCTCCTCTTTTTCAATAAATAACATGTCACAGGGCTATTTCAAAAGGAATTGTTCTAATGCAGCTAGTATCTTATACTAACAGATTATAAACTACCTGAGTAAAGACTCACTGAGTTGCAAAGAAACTTATATTGGAGTTTTTGGATCTCTTGCTCATTGATGGCCAACCTGAGATCAAGACAATGTCCATCAAACTGCAAAAACTCAAGTAAGACTATCAAGAAAAATATACATATGGGTCAGTATGGCAAATTAGGTACTCTGAATGACCCTCCAAACTAAAAAAATATATATCTGGATAAAATATTATAAAATCATGCCTTTTTATACAAGTCTATGGGCTAACATAAAATAAAGGATTCGCAGATCCTTCAAATAAAGTGGAATCAGGAACACTCAAGTAAGGGCACTTTGAAGCCAACAGTCTTATTGAAGGATTCTTTCAAATCCTCAGATCTTGAACTTCTGCTTTGGGAGCCTCAGGGTTATTGGAAGTAAGAAATGAGCCCAGGGCCTTCCTAATCTGGGTAGCTAACAGGAAGCACATGAATAAATTTGGGGAACCAAAGATCCATAGGCTTGTGAGAGTAAAAATAAAGTTTACCTATGTCTACAGAAATAGAGAAGTCTTGACAATGGGGACTGATGGAGAAAAAATAACTTTACCCTGAAAATTTATAATTAGAGGCAGCTTTCAAGCAGATCCAGTCATAATACTCTTGTTGTATGAAAAAAGCTTCCAGGTATGAATACAGTTTCACATGTATGCTAGTAGATAATGATGTCCTCATTTGTCTAACAGAAAAAAATATCTCAGGATAAATTTATCTTTAACCCAAGATTAAAATTTTTCTAGATAAACTATTGAAACTGAGTGATTCGTAGTGAAACCATACAAAATTAAAAATAAAGCACTACGAGTGAAATAATAGGTAAAATGAAAACCCATAAGTTTAATATATTAGGCAATGTAGACAAAAAATACAGGATACAAAATAACAATGAAATATTTATAAACATGAATGAGAAACTTGCTAATATTAGAGAACAAGACAGTATAATGATAAAGCAGGTTAAAAAACATTCTTAAAACTACAAAAATTATAACTAAAAATGCAAAATTCAGTGGCAAAATGAACATAGCTGAAAAACAGCAGATAGATATAGACTGGTAGAGTTTACAGGGAATAAAATATATCTCCTTGTAAGAATTATGGAAGAGAGATCAAGAGAGTCATTATGTTCAAAGAGAGTTTCTTTAGGAAACAGAGAAAATGGGGAAGAGGCAATATTAAAATACCAATAATTTTCCCTGAAAAGTTGAAAGACACATACTTAGGTCTGCCCAAAAAATCATTCAGATTTATTACATTTATATAACAATTCTGAATTTGTTTGAATATAATATACTATTAACATAGCCTCAAAATATCAAGCAATTAATTTAAAGAACTACAAGAAGAATTTGTGGAAAACTTTATTACATATCTCTTTCCCAAAAGTTTTCAAGTGATCATAGGATATTTAGGAAATCCAACCCCTTGCTTGGCTATAAGGCTGGACTCAACTGTTATCCAAAGTTTGGTATCCTACTGATTTCACTCTCTGACTACATTGAGTTACAATGAAGAATAAGAAAAAGAATAAAATTTTTGATTATTTAAGGTTACAACTCTAAATAGTGCATAGTCAGAAAGCCATAAGGCAAAAATTGAATATATTCAAAACTGAAAAATAAACATATCCAATGTAAAATTTTGTAGCTTTGAGATAGAACCAAAAGGTATTTTGTAATCTTAAAATCTTAAAAAGTATCTAGCTTTGACTAGAAATGAAAACAAAATTTAACAATGAGCTCAGCATCTAATTTTAAAACTTAGAAAAGCAGAAAAAAATATGAATGCATAAATAATAACTATAAAAAGAAATGAGTGAAGTAGATATAAAATTATAGTAAATATTATTAAAGAGGTCAAAAGGCTGTTCCAAGTGATTAAAAATTTTGGAAACATCTAGAAATATGAATTATACCGAAGATAGAAGGCACAGATTCTAATAGAAATGAAAATGAAACTATAGCCAGGTGAGTGTTTATTATGAAAAATGTTTTATCAGTCTGTTGGAAAACAGATATCTAGAAAAATACAATTTGCCTAATAACTACAGAATTTAAAGAAATCTGTATTCTATAATAACAAAGGACAGTAGTTAAGTCTCCCTAAAAGAAAATACTAGTAGAAACCTTTACAGACAAATTATATCATTAAGAAGTAATCAAATCATATACCAAATAATCCTGAGAATAATAAAATAATTAATTTTCCCTGATTGATTTTATGGGGCAACAGTAAATTTGATAAATTTTCACAAAGCAGATTGGAAGAAATGAAAATTATAGGCCTAATTGCAAAATTCCTAATCAAAATATAAACACATTGAATTCAGAAGATATAAAAAGTGTACTTATATTCCCAGAATGCAAGATGGGTGTAGTATTAGAAAACTGATTGAAGTAATTCACTGCATTAAACAAAGGGAGAAGAAAGCATGATAAACTCAGTAAACTTTTAAATGTTTTTGATTAACTTAAATACCCATTCTTGATTTAAAAAATATATTAGCAAACTGGAAATACTATAAATTTTTTTTAAAACTCATAAATGCGGGGCTTCCCTGGTGGCGCAGTGGTTGAGAGTCCGCCTGCCGATGCAGGGGACACGGATTCGTGCCCCGGTCTGGGAAGATCCCACATGCCGCGGAGCGGCTGGGCCCGTGAGCCATGGCCGCTGAGCCTGCGCGTCAGCAGCCTGTGCTCTGCAACAGGAGAGGCCACAGCAGTAAGAGGCCCGCGTACCGCAAAAAAAAAAAAAAAAAAAATTCATAAATGTTATGGGTTCCCCACACACAAATCGTTTCAGTAAACACCATATTTAAAGTTGAACTGTTGAAAACATTCCTCTTCAGAAAAAAATCAGGAATACTACTATTTTCTATTTCACACTATATTTGAGAATCTTAAGGGTCTGTAAGAAAAAATGTAAATTTTGTAAAGCAAGAAATTACACTTTAGTTATTTGCATGTTATGCAAAAAGCACCAAAGAATCCACAGACAAATTTATTTGTTTGTTTTATTGAAGTTAGTTGATTTACAATGTTGTGTTAGTTTCTGGTGTACAGCAAAATGATTCAGTTTTATATACATATAAAATATATGCTTTTTCATATTCTTTTCCATTACGGTTTATTACAGGATGTTGAATATAGTTTCTTGTGGTATACAGTAGGACCTTGTTTATCTATTTTATGTATAGTAGTTTGTGTCTGCTAATCCTAAACTCCTAATTTATCCCTCCCCACTTCCTTTCCCCTTTGGTAACTGTAAGTTTGTTTTCTTTATCTGTGAGTCTGTTTTTGTTTCATAAATAAGTTCATCTGTGTCATATTTTAGATTCCACATATAAGTGATATTGTATTTGTCTTTCTCTTTCTGATTTACTTCACTTAATATGATAATCTCTAGGTCCACGCATGTTGCTGCAAATGGCATTATTTCATTCTTTTTTATGGTTGAGTAGTATTCCACTGTGTGTGTGTGAGTGTGTGTGTATACACACACTCACACACACACACACACATCTTCTTTATCCATTCATCTGTTGATGGATATTTAGGTTGTTTCCATGTCTTAGCTAGTGTAAATAGTGCTGCTGTGAACATTGGGGTGCATGTATCTTTTTGAATTAGAGTTTTATCTGGATATATGCCCAAGGAGTGAGGTGTTGGATCATATGGCAACTCTATTTTTAGTTTTTTAAGGAACTTCTACACTGCTTTCCACAGTGGCTGCACCAATTTACATTCCCACCAACAGCGTAGGAGGGTTCACTTTTCTCCACACCCTTTCCAGTATTTGTTATTTGTGGACATTTTAATGATGGCCATTCTGACCAGTGTGAGATGGTACCTCACTGTAGTTTTGATTTGAATTTCTCTAATAATTAGCGATGTTGAGCTTTTCATGTGCCTCTTGGCCATCTGGATGTCTTCTCTGGAAAAATGTCTATTTAGGTCTTCTCTCCATTTTTTGATTGGGTTGTTTGATTTTTTTATTATTGAGTTGTATGAGCTGTTCATATATTTTGGAAATTAAGCCCTGTTGGTTGCAGTTTGTTTTTTCATTTTGTTTATGGCTTTCTTTGCTGTGCCAAATCTTATAAGTTTGATTAGGTCCCATTTGTTTATTGTTGCTTTTATTTCTGTTGCCTTGGAAGACCGACCTAAGAAAACATTGGTATGATTTATATCAGAGAATGTTTTGCCTATGATCCCTACTAGGAGTTTTATGATGTCTTGTCTTATATTTGTCTTTAAGCCACTTAGAGTTCAGCAAGTGGTGTTGGGAAAGCTGGACAACTGCTTGTAATACATCAGTGAAGTCAGAACACAGCCCCACACCATACACAAAAATAAACTCAAAATGGCTTAGAGACTTAAATATAAGACATGACTCAGACAAGTTTTTAGAATTAATGTTTTTGATTAGGTTACTGGATGTGAAAGAAATTCATAAAAAAACTTTTTTTTTTTTTAACCAGCTACAGTTAGAATTTATATTTAAATAATCAGGTACCATTTAACATAGCAAAAATACTATGATGTGCATAGGAATAAATACCATCTATGAAAAAATTTATAAAATTTCATTGAAAACACTTAAGAGCTAAATATTTATATACCTACTTTGGGGCTAGAAATCAAAGATCAGTAGCATATAGCTATCATTGCTGCAGTCTATTAAATCCCAATAGACTTTCCATGGATTTTGACAAGCTGATTTTAAAATGTTTAAAAGAATCATAGAGCTAATTGTAACAAACACTCATCTGCAAAAGAACAAGAAAGATTTCAGATTTCAAGACTTACTATAAAAACATAGTAATTACATCTAAGTAGAATTGTTGTATATGTAAATTAAAAGTTCAGTGAAAAAAATGACATGTGCAGAAACAAACCCAAACTCTTATAAAAATTGATGACTAATAGAGCTTGAGTATGGATCAGAGGAGAAGGAGAGTGCTGGGACAGAAAACTGTCATTTTTATTTTGATTAGAGATGTTAATGGAAAAGATAAAATTATAGTGCATCTAGAAGATACTACAGGAGAATGTATTAATATATTTGTAACAGACATTGGGAAGGTTTTCTTCAATAAGGCAAAGAGAGCACAAACCATACATGGTATAATTAATAAATCCTACAGTTGTAAATTTAAGAACTTCTAACTGTCAAAAGACACTAAAATGAAAGGAAAACGTAAGTCATAAGCAGAGAGAAGATAGTAGCAAAAAGTAAAACCAATAAAAGTAGCATCCAGATTATATGTGCTATAAATCAATCAATTTGAAAAATTCCAATAACCAAATAGAAAAATTGGACAAAAATATATTATCAGGCACATCATGGAAAGACCCAGAATATACTAGAATGATTAAGGGTCAACTTGCAAAACACCAAGAACTCAGTAAAAACATTGTAAAAATATGGTAAGAAAAATGGAAAATAGAAGAAAATTAGGCAATATGTTTTTTTAAAGGGATTGACTTTTAGAAAATTGTGACTGGCACGCTCTTAGTTTCATTGACGAGTAAGGTTATCTGGACAGAAACAAGAGAAAGGAGTGAACAGCTTCCCAGCCTGTTGGTGAATAAATCAAATCTTGGAGTCACAAGACAATACCAGTATCTAGGAGAATGGGACATTGTACACTTCCTATTGATCTGAGTTCCCAGTGAAAAGGATATTTACACAAATCAGAGTGCAAGTGTGCTAGGGAAAAGACAGATTATTTTCTCTTGAGTTAAATGATGTGTAAAATATATAGAATAGGTCTTCCTTCTACCTAGTTTTAATTACAGAAAACACACTCTTCAGGCAGTATTCCCCGATTTTCTGCCAATTTCATTTTTCAAGAACATCTGAGGTGTATGTTTGTGGATCCTATAAGGGATTTATTAAATCAACATTATTGGGGGCAGAGGACCTTTTTCAGATGTGTTAAGAAAGTTGAGATTTTAGCACCTGTCATGGATGGTCTCAAGTGCAAGTTATAGCTCAGTAGACACATACCCAGTAGAAGAGATATTTTTGGAAGTTTTCTGACAAAAGGAGGAAAATTCTTAGATAATTAGCTGCACATAAGTCAGACTGTCGGGATATGCACATGTACACACACACACTTTGTGTATTAACTTTACATGGATACCTATGTATGCATATGTATGTTAATCTTTGCAGTTAACAAATTCATTACTAACCTATATTCCTATACTTCCAAATCCCTGCTTCAAACTGTATGTGGATTTTCTAAAAATATAACAGGCTATTTACTTATCGGGTAATATAAATTATTCTTTTCATTCTTTATACATGAGAACCCACACTGACCTTCAGAAAAATAAGTTAACTTCTCTACATTTCTCTATAAATGAAAACTGGGTGACAAGATACAAGGTAAGTTCTAACTGGAAGCCTGTATTTCCATAGTGTGTACAGCAGTGATAATAACTTTGTGGGTTTAAAATAATTTGTTCTGTTACACACACACACACACACACACCCCTCACCTTTCTAGTTTGTGGATTTCACCATAATTCTACCAGTCATCCAGGCTCACATCTTTGTAGTTCAATTGATGATAGCTTCTTAATTACCTCCTAGATTAAGATACTTGTCAAATCAAATGGACCAATATTAATAATAAATGGCCTTTGCCTGACCACAGCCTAGTCCAAGGGGCTTGTTGTTTATTCATTTTTCCTTTTGAGCAATGCAGCATAATGGTGTAATAAAAATGGCACTTTTTTGGAATGATGTAGCTGAGGATTCAAATCTTTGATCAACCTCTTACTAGCTGTATAAACAAAAATAAATGTATTAATTTTAGCATTTTCATAATTGGAAAATGAGGGTAATAACTGTCTAACTCTAGAGTGAAATGAACTTATATGACATAAGCTATATATAAAATGTTTGAACATTATTTGACAGTTATTCTTTCAACGTTGAAAATAATATCAGGCACTGTGCAATATCCTGCTTAGGCTTTTAAAGATGAATAAACAATATTTCTGCCTTCATTGTTCACAGTTCATAGTCTAGTAAGGGGGAAAGACATAAAACAGATCATTTTAATAGAGTTTTGTTAAGTACATCATAAAGATATGTTTGAAGTGTTTTAGAAGTTGGGAAAATACTAACTGAACTAAGTCTTGAAAAATATAATGTGTTGGCCAGATTGTAGTGCAGAGGAACTGTGGATGAAAGTTCATCCAAGTAAAGGAAAGGAGTAGGAGAAGTAGTGAAACTTTCTTTTTCTCTTAATGTACTTATCCACCCAACCTCATTCTGCCTTCTGATTCTTAGGTTGAATTCTTATTTGAAAATAAGGCATAAATAAAAATATTCCACCTAAGAGGTGTGGAATGAGTTAACATGAAAGCCAGCATAAGAATTTTTAAGATGTTCATTTCAACTTAACCACAGTTATAGAAAATTATCCCTGAATGGTTTTGCTTTTACCATTTGTTCTTGTCTTCACTAACAGATTGAGAGATTCAGAAAAATCATTTAATTAGTCCTCTAACTGGCATGAGCTTCAAGATAATGATTAATTTCTCTACTATTCTTACATGCTACTCTTGTAGAAGGAATGATATAGACAAAGCACGTAGTCAGATTTCCTCAAACAGATAGTGGATGCCATTACCCCATAATGGGGCTACGTGTAATTCTGTTAATGGTACTGCATAGAAGACTTCATGAGTTATACAAAGTAGCATCAGTTTCACATATCACTCCTGTCAAAACAGCTCTGGTGGAAATAATAGGTTTTTATTGATGTTTTCTCTTAGAAATTTTTAATATAAAATAGTTCATATTTGCAAAATTAGTAAGTGAAAAGTTGTATTTCTTGTGGAACAGACGTTTCATAGGATTCAGAAAAAATTAGTTTTGGAAAGCTGCATGGAGGCAAGAAGGTCTGCGCTTTGCATAAACTCTGCACAATTCAAGTTAGAGACCAGGAGCCGAAGTACAGAGACATATTTCCATAGAGTGTGGGGAAGTCAGGAGAATGCTTACGCTGATGAATTCACAGGATGAGCACTGTTTCAACCTGTCTGATTCTGACAATCAAAAGGACCCATTTTCTTCCCAGTTGTCCCCATATTTGCTTGAAAGAGCCTGGAGCTATAATATGCAAATTATGTGGTTCATTAGTCTTCCTTTTAATTAAATGTGAAAGTAACTGACAGCAAAATGGCAAAATTATTCTAAAACACCTTTGTAGTGTTTGTTCTCTTTATTCTTGGTCATTGTTCATAATCCTTTCCTCTTTATAACAACACATTCCTCCACTAAGAAGGAAAAGCAGCCTTCTAAATGCATGTACCCTTTTTCAGCCATCAAAGGATAATCTTTTTTCTTTCCTTCATAACAAAAAGCAATGATTTAATTTATGAAGATACCTGAAAATCTAATTGGGGAAATTATTTTTAAAATACTTTCTTTGGTTTATTTTCTACTATTGACTCTACTTTTCTTCCGACATTAGAAAAAAAATGAGATCCTAATGACAAGTCATTATGAAAATTTTTTACTACAGTAGTAAGTCAGTCTATTTGCAGAGAGCACTAGGTTTGAATCTGCAAATTCTATGCCAAATGTGTATTAGATTCTATCTCAGTGACTTATAAATTGAAAATCTTGTTGCTAGAACAAATCCTTTTACTGTTAGTGTTTATTTTTTAAATTTATGTTCTATGTTTATTTTGCACAAGTAATACACAAATATATTTTCATTGTAAAATGTTCAAGAAATGTAGAAAACATACAGTAAAATGTGAACATCCTCTTCGTCAGCAGTCCCTCATACAGACTCATTTCCTTAGAAGTTAGTTATTAACAACTTGATGTGTAATAATCTGAACACTTTTCCTCTCCATTATTTTTTACTTAAATGTAATAGTTATATGAGCATTTTCTGTGAAAATGAATTTTTAAAATTAGCAATAAGTTATGATTTTCCAAGTAACCACTGGAAGGTAAACTTATTTTTTTAAATAACTCTAAATGTCTATAGTTTATTTTACTATTTATTGAAAATATTTTTGCTTGGAATTTCTATATTAATGCTGTAATGAATAGTCTTGTATATATTTCAGAATTGTCACAAAGTGGAAGCCTTTGCTATATTTTTTATCTTCATATATAGTACAAATTATTTTTTAAGAAAAATAGAAGAAAGGCCTTATTGAAGCTATATTTCCATGTCCTAGTATATGAGAGGAGAAGAAGCTATATATTCCCCAGTATATGAGAGTTTATTGATCCAAGAATCCTCACCAGCACTATATAATACAGTATGTTAATGTGATTATAAATATGTGTTAAGAGTAAATAAAATCCTAATAGTTCATTTAAGATATCAGTTTATTGGGCATTTTGGAGACTAGGAGAATGGATCCATATTATAATGTTAATCTGTTTTTTAATTTTTTAGTAATTATATTTTGTGATGCACGTGTGTGTGTGTGTGTATGTATGTAAGTTTATGTGCAGGATTGGTGAGAGAAAAGAGTCGGACATTACTGAGTATGAATTAAGCTCTAAAGGTATCTGTTAGAACTTCAGCAGATCATTCACTCTCTTCAAACTTATAAGTAAAAGGATAATAGTAAGGACATTGACAATGCCAGATGCTGATGAGAATGTGCAGACAGGGACTCTCATTCATTGCTAGTGAGAACACACAATGGTACAGTCTCTTTGGAAGATATTTTGGAGGTTTCTTACAAAACTAAACATACTCTCACCATGTGCAATTTACTCAAAGCTGGTGAAAACTATATCCACCCCAAAACCTGCATGTAGATATTTATGGCAGCTTTATGAATAATTGCCAAAACTATTGGAGCAACCAAGATGTCCTTCAGAAGGTGAATGGGTTAATAAACTATGGTACATTCAGACAATGAAATATTACTCAACAGTAAAAAGAAATGAGCTATCAAGCCATGAAAAGACGCAGAGGAACCTTAAATGCATATTACTAAGTGATAGAAACCAAGCTGAAAAGGCTACATACTATATGATATCAACTATATGACATTCTGGAAATGGCAGAACTCTAGGGACCATAAAAATATCAGTGGTCATCAGGGGTGAAGAAGGAGGAAGGGACAAATAGGGAGAGCACGGAAAATTTTTAGGCCGTAAAAATACTCTGTATAATACTATAATGGTAGATATATGTCATTATATGTTTTTCCAAACCCATAGAATGTACAACACCATGAGTGAGCTATAATGTAAAGTATGGACTCTGAATGATAGTGATGTGTCTTTGTAGGTCAATTAAATGTACCACTCTGGTGGGAGGATGTTGATAATGGGAGAGGCTAGGCGTGTGTGGGGGAAAGGGAAATCTCTATACTTTCTGCTCACTTTTGCTATGCACTTAAAACTACTCAAAAATATAATGTGCATTAAAAATTATAACAGTACACAACTCAAAGGATATTTGTGAGAATGTAAGTAATTAAATCAGTATTAATAAATACAAATAGCACAACTTCTGCTTCTCTATTGTTACTTTTATGATACCTAATTGATACATTAATGTAAGAGTATAAAAATAGAATGTTTTAAATACATTACAATATACAAGCTAGCCATATAGTTATTCAGTTCATCCATAATCAATTTCAAACAAAATGAAAAGGATAATTCAAGTTTGCTTCAAAAATTTTTTTTTTTTTTTTTTTGCGGTATGTGGGCCTCTCACTGCTGTGGCCTTTCCCGTTGCGGAGCACAGGCTCCAGACGCGCAGGCCCAGTGGCCATGGCTTACGGGCCAAGCCGCTCCGCGGCATGTGGGATCTTCCCGGACCGGGGCACAAACCCGTGTCCCCTGCATCGGCAGGCGGACTCTCAACCACTGCGCCACCAGGGAAGCCCCAAAAAATTTTAAAAAGGAAGTGTAGCACATGACAGTTGGGTGGCTGTATTTCAACTGCTTCTTGCAGTTCAACCTATTTATAGTTGTCAATACACGTGGTAAAATGTCTCAAACTCTCTCTCCTGAGCTTAAAAAAAACAAACTAAAAGCCTATATTCACCATCCAACTTGTCTTAAATAACACAATCCTACTCCCTGAGTTTAGATGTTATTTTATTTTATTTGCCTAAATAAGAAGGCAGGAAGTCATAATCATTTTGTAACAAACTTTTTTGACTTTCTGGAATAAGAAAAATATTTCTATGAATAAATAGGTATTAGGAGAGATATTAAGGGATATTAATAGAGATTATTTTATTGTAGAAAACCCCAGACAACACCCCTTTCTACCTTATGTGAGAAACCTCTCCACGAAGTTTCCTAACATAAATTTTGTGTAGTATTAAAAAAAGAGGGTTGATTAAAAGGTTAAATGTATTCCTATAAAAACATGGCTGGGAAAAAAAAGTGACTTCTTATTTTGGCTAGTATATATTACTCTTAAATTCCAGAACTAATTAAACTCTTAATTCAGTTAACATGCCAATTAACCCAATGTAATTAATTAAAATTGCAGCATTGTTCATTAAGGTAAACACTTATACTAGGTACAAAAGGATATAATAACCAAATTCACAAAATGCATTCTATGGGTTTCATTTGGTGTCATCTGTAGTAGGTGCCATACATTGATTTGAGAATGTTACTTGCATTATGTCATCTGATTCTCATTTTACCTTGTCTTATAAGTATTGGTTTTCCCAGTTCACAGACAGGAGACCTGTCTGCGTCCACATGACTGAGAAGCGAGAGAGGCTTCATTTTAATCCAGGTCTCTGATTCCAAAGTCTAGGTGTTGCTGTCTTGCTTCCAATATACTTCTTTCCACTTGCCAGGAGTCTGGCAAATACCTTCTGAAACTGGATTGGAAGATTTAGAAGTAATTGATTAATTCATTAGTAAAACTTTGAGTGTACACAACAAACTAGGCACAAATCTATTTGCTAGTGTTAGCACAGTGTACAAAGCTAAAATCCTGAATCTAATGAAAGTAACTTTCCAGATTAGTAGAAACATACCCTTTAAATGCTTTGTTGTCCATCCATCTGATATTTTACTTACTTATTTATTTATTTATTTATTTATTTATTTATTTATTTATTTTATTGTCCATCACCTGCCCAAAAAAACTCCTCTGTTGGATTTTTTGAGAGTAAATAGTGTGATTCCTCACTGTCTGACTCAGTGATTACTTGTTTAATGGATTTGTTTATGAACTAGACATGTAGCTATATAATATAGTGCTTAAAAGGACAGTAGATGATGTCATGTTGTCTGGGCATGAATCCTGAAAAAACTATATACTTTTCTTCAATTTATGTGTTTTCTCTGATTCTGTCTGATAATTTGTAAAATGGTGTCTGAATACTGTGAACATATAGGTTTTAATAATATGTAAATACATCAGTACATGGAAAGTCCTTAAAGGAGTTCTTGGGACAAAGTAAGTTCTCAGTTAATGTAAGGATTTAGGATTCTAGTTACCTAGGAGTCACAGGCAGCTGTAGCATGATGCAAATACTGGACTTGAAATTGGAATTGAGCATCTGTCAATTACTAATTGTATAACTTTGGTCATGGCTTTAAACTTTTCTGAATGTAGGTTTGTAGAGTGATATAATTATAAAAGCTGCCATTCTAGAGACGTTGTTGTGAGGATTAAATGCAAAACAAATTAGTCATTCATTCATATATTCACTCAAGAACTGTTCCATATATAGCAAATATGGTAAGTGATAGTTCGTATCTTACATGCTGGGAATATAATAACAAAAAAGATATAGTCATGTGCTTATGGAAATTACAGTGGAAAGTTATTAGGCTTTTATGAATGTTTTCTCCTTTATTCAGTTTGGTTTGATGTATCAGGCCTGGATGGGATGAAATATTTAAGGAGTGACCTATGTAGCCAGGATAGCATAAGGCAATTCATATTTAGGTTTATCAGGGTAGAAATACATTCTTTTCTAGTATCTTAAACAAATCATGAAGATTTATTCTTTTTATATTAGCAATCTTAAGGAATTGTTTAATTTTAAACTTTAGTAAAAACCTTAAACCTTGCTTAAATCTCTATCTCTATCTGTGTAGCTATCCCAGCAATGAAATTGAATTCGTTGGGGAGGCGATGCAGAAAACAGAGGAAATCTGCGTTTGTTTTTGGCCTTCTGTAGATGAAATTTTCTTTCGTTGCTAATGCAACAAAAATTGACCTTTAATTCCGACTCCAAGCAGAAGACAGAAACCTAGCAAGTAGTAAGATAAGACACACATACTTTATGGATAACAGCCTAGAATTTATATTTTAAAATATAACTTACAAAAATTTGTAATCCATCTCAGATTTATTCTTTCAAGGACAGATGTTTCTGAAGTTGTTAAAACTTCTGAAATTATAAATAGCCATTTCAGGAACATTCTAGGAATAATGATTTCTTAAGATAAGACTTGATCCTCACTGTCTTATTTCTTCCAAGCTTAGCTAAGTATCAATAGGTGTATTTGTACAGTAGTGTTGTGCTGCTGACGAACATGCTGACATTTTAATAGTGGCTTTCTGCAAATGCAGTGGAAAACCTTATCAAAGCATAGGCGTAACAGAGTGATTCTAGGAGTATCAGCAGCAGTTATCAAGCTGGGACATCAAATGTTTTCATGACAGACAGGCCTTTTAACATCCTACAAACAACAGTGCAAGGATGGTTACACATGTAGACTGTGCCCAGACTTATGCCCATTTATCTTCATGTCTACAACTTCACCCTTCTGTAGGATATCATCATGAGGAAAGGTTAGCTTTAAAACAGTAGGATTATTAGAAAGATTGAAAGAAGACATGTCAATTTGTAACAGTTGCATTTCATGTGTCATAACCACAAATTTGGCAAAGCCGTATTGGGACATATGTTGAATTAATTGGGCTGCCTCATGCTTCTTAATTAAAGCCTGAGGAATTTTGATTAGTTGCATAAAAGGTATAGGATAACCAGGTATACATTTCATTGTTCTTTTTCTTGTTTCTTAATCATCTAAAGGTTTAATCTTTAGTGATAGTGTTTGTGGGCCATCAACTTACCCCAGAGTCATTCCTATTCAGTTGGAAAGAAACTAACAAGCTCAAAGGATTTTGTCATGAATCTGTTCATTAGACAAGGTACAGTTCACAGATGAGATACAAATGTGGATTTCAGCCTAAAATTCCTACAGAGATAAAAGCAGAGGCGTTTGTCTTTCCACATTTCACATTACATTGTGAGACTTCGAGCCCAATACTTGAAAAGATTTTGCTTATCTGTCCTTTCTGAAACATTTTAAAATCCCTACAGGTAGCATGGACCTGAGTTAACTTGGTAAGTTCAAATATGGCATATGTCATTTGTATTTAAATGACTTTAACGTCCTGCAATATTACCTAGAGGTTTGCCTTCCAAATGGGTATGAAGAATATTTTAATGAAGTCAGCTACAAGTAATACTGATTTTTTAAGAGACTGTATAAATTGGCTTAATGCATGAAACTCCACAGAAACATTGATTTTAAAAAAGGGAAAGTGAAATTTTGTGTGTCTGACCAATTAATGTGTTAAAATTCTCTTTTATTTTAGTCAAGAAACATTGTTCAATTTTATTTCTTTTCCAAAATAATGTGGAAAGCATTTCTATGTCCACTAGGCAATCCCTTCTTTCCTCACCAGCATCTCTATCTACATTTTCTAGCCCCTCTCCTCCTCCCTGTTTGTTTCCTTCTCTATTGCCTTTCCATGCTCAGTGAGAAAACAAATAATCAGATTGGAACTACTTTATTTTACCATCATTGAAACAACAATTCCCCTATATTTATACTATTGTAGCCTCTGGCTTCTCTTCAGATAGACTGGAGAAACATTCCTTGCTCCTACCTTTAAGGGTAGACATCATTCCATTTATGCATTGGATCCCATGGTGTCCCATTCGAATACTTTCCTCCTGCCAAGATTTCTTAGCCTGCCAGTACCATCCGTTTTTCAGTCTATTGGATTATTTGCATTGGCCTAAAAATAAGCTAAACTATTAACCCTCTCTTAAAATTTTATTATACCCCTCTCTAATGCTTATGCTTCTCTTTTCCTCTTCCTAGCAACTTTAAAAAAAAGTGTATATTTACTGTCTCAATGTCTTCAAGTCTCCTTGTAGCCCTAATTCACTCCAACCAGCCTTCCACAACCTGATGATATTAAGGTTGCATAAGTGCCTGATCTTGCCAAATCAAGCGGCTGCCTTCTCAGTCATCATCGTATGCCGCTGCCTGACCATATTTAAGCATGGCTGACCAGTCCCTTTCCCTGAAACACTTTTTTTTACTTAGCCTCTGATATACCTTTGCAGTCTCCTTTCTTTTCACCTTCTGAGGCCCAGAATGCAGTCCTTGAACTTTCTCTTTTCTATTTATAATTTCTTGCTATGATATATATGCTCGTCCTATGCATTAAATAGCTTCTATATGTTTATTACCTCCATGTTCACATTTCAAGTACTGACAGGTCTCCTGAGGTTCAGATTCACAGGTTGAATTTCTTAGTTGATATCTCTTCTTGAATATTCAATAGCTACATCAAGCTTAACTTGTACTGTTATTCTAGCTTTCCCTTTCCTGCCCAAATCATGCCTCACCAAACAAAGCCTTTCCAACCTAAGCTAATAGCTACATCATTCACTCATTTCTATCACAAACCAAGGTCTTAGAAATCATCTTTAATTCTTCTATTTATTTCAGTTCCCACATTCCATTAATCTACCAGTCCCATATGGGGTCTCCTTCCTGAACATATGCTGAATCTGGCCATTGTTCTTTTTTTCTCTTCTAAACTATAGAAGTTTAACCAGAGCCATTGCATACCATCATGCAGGTTGTATACAACAGTCTTGATTTCAAGCCGCCAGCATCTCTCACATAGTGTATTCTAATAGCTTACTCTAGTTCCATTCCTACTCCATAAACTGTTGTCTGTAAAATAGCAAGGGTGAGCCTTTAAAAACAAAATAAAAAACCAGATTGTATTATTTCCATCTGTAAATCCAAACAATGGCTGCTGTAACATTTAGACTAGACTGCTTACAAAGTCCCAAATGATCCCATATAGTGTGGATTTTACCTACCCACTTTGACCTCATTTGATAACATATTTGCCCTCATTCACTATACACCAAACCTGCTGAAAAATTTATAGGTATATTATTTCCTCCAAGAGGCTCTTTGTGACTATATAATCAAAAATACCATTCTCATTCAATAATACATTTTCTTCATATTCTTATTTCTACATGAAATTATCTATATTTGCCCAATTATGTATTGATTACCTTTACTAGAATGTAAGCTTCATTAGGGCAGTACCCATGACTGTCTTGCTCACCGCTGTGCTCATCAACTACAATTATTTAGGACACACAATACATATTCAATCAATATGTGTTACATAATTTTATTAATGGCCCTTTTCCTATCATTTAAAAACATTTACAGGTTTCCCAATAATTAAACAAAATTGTCTTTGGCCCTTATTGATTTAGGTCTACTCTCACATTCTTTTTATAACAAATGTTACTGACCAAGGTATGATATATTTGCTATCTCCTTTTCCTTACCTTTTGTCCCTCCTAAATTTCCTCCCTCTCCCTCTCCCTCCCTCCCCCCCCCCCACACACACTCACTCTCACACACACACATAGATACAAATATATTTATTTATACTGAGGAAAATTTATAGGGGTAGGAAAATACAAGATTTTAAAATTCTGATAATGAAGTTATAAAGTAACAATGATTTTTCTCTCCAAGTCTTGTGGCCTAATTTTTCCAATTCTTCCACTCTTGATTTCTTGGTAAATTTCAAAATTACTGATTTTTTTGGGAAAATTATCTATCTTGGTGTTTATGACATCTTATCCTCCTAGCTCTTCTTTTCCTCTATGCCTAACATCTTTCAGTTTTATTAATTACATTCATTCCACTCCTGCATTCATCCCTAAAGGTAAAACTCACCCTGAGTTTCAGTTCTCAGACATCTACCCCTTACTTTCACATATACTAACAAGGCCATATGCCTTGACTCTTTACAGATACTGCTAATAAGTTTCATAACCCTCTATTTCCTATACCCTGATCCTGCATTTCTCAAAACATTTCTTTTCTGCCCTGCACACATATCAAAAATTAAATATTCCCAAACTGAGAATCATATTAGACTCTCTATACTGTCTACACTCTTCCAGCCTTTATTTGCCATCATCAAGTCCTGTCAATAGTCCCTTTAAATTAAAACTCGGCTATCTTATTTCTATTTATGCTCATCTGATTCTAGCTCTCCTTAAGCTCATGTCTGGCTAGTGAACTAATTAATCTCCTCTCATAATCTCCATCTTCCTCAAAGTCTGTTTAGAACCAAATCTAATTTTCCTAAAATACTGCAGTTATCGTACCCCTATTCTTCCTAATAACCTATAGCAAATTCTGACTGCAAACAGATTAAATCCAAGATATCCTAGTTACTCCAAAATCTGGACATATTTTATATATCCAAAATTAACTGCTAATTTTCTGCAGCATATTGCAGGTGACATGATGAATTGGGATGCTTCAAGCTCTCTAGCTGAATTACTCTAATCAATTCCAATGACATGAGCTGTGTGGATTCTTTCTAAACCAACCTGATTTTGAAACTTTATTCACAGTGTTCTTGATGTAGCAAGGTTAAGATTTAGAAATGTCATGTTCATCTCTTTTGGCACAATCCTACCAATATTTCAAGTCCTGCAAATTTCACAAGTATTCCCTGTTTATGAAAAGTCACAGAACCTGTTATCTTTTTTTTTTAACATCTTTATTGGGTTATAAATGCTTTATAATGGTGTGTTAGTTTCTGCTTTATAACAAAGTGAATCAGTTATACATATACATATGTTCCCATATCTCTTCCCTCTTGCGTCTCCCTCCCTCCCAGCCTCCAGAACCTGTTATCTTTATCATATGTTATGGCATTACAATTATTTCATATTGTTTTATTTTCTGTACATAGATTAAGTTTCTCCAAAATGTTGTAGGTTCCTTGAGAAAAGAGATTTTGTTTCCTACTTCTCTTCTATGCCTAGTTCTGACCAAGTTGCAGAGGATTATAAACGTCCAATTGAACTGAGTCCTCTTTGCCTTAAATCTGTTACCATTCCACTGTCAAACAGCTTGTTACTAGGTGAGATACCTTGCCCTTATTACATATGTTTCCAAATGGAGCTGTGGATCAAGGCTGCCAGATGCTGCTGTAATTGGAGCTCTGAACCATAGTCGCTAGGAAATAGCATCTTCCAAAACCCTCACTTAAGAGAGACATTTATTTTGTAACCATTACCACATATAAAATCAACTGAAAGAGTTGAAACTTCTTGGAAAAACGTAGCCTATAATGCACCGTACTTTCTTTCCTTGGTATGGGAAATAACTACTTGTCTTGGACCCACCTATAAATAACTAGATTTTTAAAGCTTGATTTAATAAAACATTCTCATGTATTGAATTCATGTATGTCTGTCATGTATATTAGGAAATTTTAAAAATGTAATAAATGCATTTTCACACATCTATTAATATCAAGAATGATGCTTTTCAAAGGAAAACCATCTATTAAATAAATTCTTGGATATTAAAAATGTTTAAAAGAGGAACACAGATAAAAGAAATTCACTGACTAATAGCATTTTGTGTAATTTTCTGTCCAAATTACTAATTTTATTTTAAATTTAATATTCTTAGCTAATCACCGAAATATCCTGTTTTCGTGGTTGACTAGATTGCAATGTGCAATTTGCTTGACTTCAAATGCATAATGTACTGTTTGAACCATTATGTACTTAACTCGCTGAACCAAATAGTGAAATGGTTTAATTTTTGCACATTTTACAAATGGAGCCACAAACTTTATTGATCAGTCAGCATACTTTAGTGGTTCAGTTTTATGTACAGTGCTGAATGAGCCATATAGTTTACAAGAACAGCTTTATATGTTTCTGGAATTTAGCTGCAAACTCTCCTAGTCAAAAGAAATACCATATTGTGCTCCCCTTAAAATGCACAGTGCCTCGCTGTTATCTCATACTTTACTGGTAAAGTTACATTCTCAATAAATCTCAACAATTCCTGTATTTGCTTAAGAGGTACTAAGCTATGGTAGCAGTTGGTAATTCAATGCAAATGAAACGTATAGGCATGAACAAATTCCAAGACTTAGGTAGTCAATATGTAGCTAAGATAAATGGCAAGACAGGATAGGTGTTACCCAGTTTACCTGTTTGGGGGGGAAATAATTTCTTTTTACTAAATAATTGACTTGGTTGAATTCTAATTAAATTCTTTCTCTCTCCCTGTCTCTCCACCCCCATTTCCATACCCTCTTTTCTCCCGATTCCTTCTGTTTCTTTCTCTCCCCTCAGTTGAATTATTTATAACCCATTTTTATTTTATTAATTTTTTTTTTTTTTTTTTTTTTTTTTTGTTTTGTTTTTTGCGGTACGCGGGTCTCTCACTGTTGTGGCCTCTCCCGTTGCGGAGCACAGGCTCCGGGCGTGCAGGCTCAGCGGCCATGGCTCACGGGCCCAGCCGCTCCGCGGCATGTGGGATCTTCCCAGACCGGGGCACAAACCCGTGTCCCCTGCATCGGCAGGCTATAACCCATTTTTACATGTAGCCTGTGAGTCTACAAATAATTGAAACTTCCTGATGGTTGAAAATTAAACAGCCATCATGGTCTGCAATAGTTATTCTTTAATCCTGACTTTTTAAATAAAATGTCATTAGACCTCTTCTTCTCTTTTCTAAGTTAGCATGATTTGGCAAAAATCCATAGTTTTAATAAATTTCTTTCCTATTTCACTGACTGTTGAGAATATATATAGTTATTGAAAATTATATTATTAGATCTCCTGACTTCATTGTATAGAATTCTTGATTTCTCAGTAAATTCAGTTTAACCAGTTTTATAATATATTTTAGAGATTTCTTTAGTGAATGACCTGAAATAGTTTACTAATTTATATAGTTGTGTTTGTGTATATTTGAATATATGTGTGTATGTATATACTTTAAATTATTCCTCTTTTTTGATGAGTTTTATTCTTTCTGAGGATATAGTGAAGAATTTCCCTCTCAAATTTTAATGCTCAATTGCCATAGATTCTTACAGCTTTACCTTCCGTGGCCCTTAGTTTTACTATAACTTCAGTGATATTTTAGACTCCTACATGGTACTTTTGATAGCTAATTAATGTCTACTTTTCTGAATTAATTATTATTATAATTATTAAATTGCTCTTAGCTACAGAAAAAAATTTATTAGAATTCTAATGAAAAAGTTATAGAACTATATGTCTTACTCTTAGTTCCAATATTTTATAACTTTGGGAAATTAATGTAAATAAGAATTAAATATTTTAAAAGAGAGAAAGAAGTATGTGGATATTTCTTTTTCTTTTTTTTTTTTAAAACCAATCCCTCTTTTTCAAAGGTAGGAGTAAATTTAGGCCAAAGAGATGTAGCAGGTGTTGATTTATTGAACTGAAAAATGTTCAGATGTTCTAATATTACTTTTTATCTGCACTTCTTTTGGGTGAGGTATAATATGCTTGCCCAACAAAATACATCTGTTAGGATCTGGACGTATTGGGGATTTCACTGATAACTTACTTTAACAGTCTCACCAATCACAGGAGAGGAAATGCAACCAAGTATTTACACTTTCTTTCTGGAACAAATATCATGTGGATGATTTCAGAAACATACAGTGAAAAAATTGGACAAATAAGGAATCTGAATAATTTTCTAAAGTCTGTTTGCCTATGAATGATACTTATTACTATTCAAAAACATTGTATTAAGAACTTCCCCATACCTTTTCTGTTGCTTTTCTCAATATATATGAACAGAAATATTACCAGGTCTTTTCTGGGTGAAATCTTTAAAAACCAGTTGCATACTTCCCTCGGCTTCGGCAAGTCTTGGAAGATAGACACCCCTCCCCCATTTACCTGTAATTAATTCTTAGTTCCATTAATTTTCCAAGTGAAATTGGGGAAATCTGAACAAGATCTGTGGATTTTATCAATGTCAGTAACCTAGTTGTGATGCTGTACTATAATTTTTACAATTTTCTGTCATTGGGTGAAACTGGGTAAAGGGTATTCAGGATATCTCTATATTATTTCTTACAACTACATGTGAATCTTCAATTATCTCAATAAAATAAAAATAAGTAAGATAATTTTAAACCTATGGGAGAGAAATGTTGCCTAGTGAGCACTATATACTTGTAACATTGCTAGTTTAATGATATTTCTGACAGGTGTAAAAAACAATCATGTAGCTGAATATTGCTAGTGTGAATTTACATAAATTTCTTAAGATATTTTTGTTTACATTTATTTCTTTACGAGTATCTGATTAATCTTTTAAAAAGATTATTATGCTTGATTTAAGGAGAATAAGAGGGAAAAATAACTTCTTCAAAATCTACATTCATTGTTAGACTCTAGAGATATCATAACAGACTATTTACACATCCATGCACCAGTAGTTTCTTAGGGTCAGTTACTAAGAAAGGAAGAAAGAGATTTGTTGAGATCATGCCCAGAATCTTTTGTTTCAAGCATTAAATATAGATACAAATATAAACCAGAATTTCCTTCTGTTTACAATCAATACCTCTCTTAAATTATGATTAAACTAGAAAAATTATGATTTATTGACTATCATTTCTATTTAATACCTTAATTGGCTTGTATTCATGTATATAATACATAAAATTATAGAATAATATCTCCACAATTTCCCTCAAAGATAAAATATATTCAGGTTAAATTTAACATGGAAATATTAGACACAGAATTACCACTGAGTCAGGATGTTGTGAGTGGCACATCAATAATGCAACAATCAGAATCCTGCATTTATATGAAAATTACTGCTAGATGGAATGGTCTATGACAATTGCTTTTTTTCTACTTTTAGAAAAATAACCACCTAAAGAGATTTCTTTATTTTTTGGACTTCAAAAGAACAGAATTAGATCAATCATAATATTTGGCTTATAGAACACTATTATCATTGATCATACATGGGCTGCTTCTAGTTGGTTTTATTTTTTATATAATAACTTAAAATGATATAATGGGGCTTCCCTGGTGGCACAGTGGTTGAGAGTTCGCCTGCAGATGCAGGGGACGCGGGTTTGTGCCCCGGTCCGGGAAGATCCCACATGCCGCGGAGCGGCTGGGCCCGTGAGCCATGGCCATTGAGCCTGCGCGTCCGGAGCCTGTGCTTTGCAACGTGAGAGGCCACAACAGTGAGAGGCCTACGTACCGCCAAAAAAAAAAACAGAACAAAAACAAACGAACAAACAAAAATTATGTAATGAACACCATAAAATCCCTGCCCAGGCTAAGAACTGCAGTATTAACTAACTTACACTTCCCTGTATGCTTTTTCACCACTGCCAAACGTAACTACTATTTTTGTTTTTCAAAAAAATACATATATATGTTTGAGGGAACAAAATTTTGCTTGGTTTTGCCCAACTCTGAACTTTGTAAAATGCGTACTATCTGGTATTTTCATCTTGTCAACAATACATTTTTTAAATCATATAATACCACATAGAACTGTAGTTCATTCACTTTCACTGTTGCGTGTAACTAAATTATAAATATATACCTCATTTATTTTTCCAGTCTCCTGCCACTGGGAATATTGGTCATCTGCACTTGTTGTTTTTATTGTTGTTACCATTCAAGTGTCCTTGAATATTACAGTAATCATATTCTTGTTTATCAACCTTGGAGTGGTATGTCTTTTCTTATTGATTTGAGTTTTACATTAATTCTTTGCTGGTTTATGTATTTCAAATATCTTTTTTCAACTTGTCCTTCCTTTTCTTAAAGTATTAAATAATGAACAAAAGATTTTAGTTTAATATAGACAGTATTTTTCCTTGTGTTTAGTGCTTGTAGTCTCTTATTTCAGTTATACATTCCAACATCAAGGTCAGAATGATATTAATCTATATTTTCTTCTAAGCATTTAAAATTTGACTTTAGATATATAAGTTCTGAATCCTTTTGGAGTTGATTGGTATTATGTAAGGAGATGGTCCATTTTATTTCATTTTTTCTTCATACAGATAACTAAATTTCCTAACTCCATTGGTTGGATAAACAGTCCTTTCCCTAGGGATCCATCATACCACCTCATTTATAATAAAGTCCCTTGTGTATGGAGGTCTGTGTCCCCCAACTTCATCCTTTGACAATCTGTCTACTTCTAAACAACACTGTCTTACTTTACATAGATTTGTAATTTTTTTTCCATAAAGTAAGACTTGCCCTCATTCCACATTATGTAGCTTGAAATGTATCCTGGCTCTACTAAACCCTCCTTTATCAATATTAATTTTAACAGCAATTTGTCAGGATCCTTAAATAATACTGTTGACATTGTGAGTGGGGTTGCATTAAATGTAGAGATCACTTTCAAAAAAACTGACATTTTCACAGTAATAAATCTTCCTATCCAGTTCTATCAGACATTTATCCCTTTATAATCCCATATACCTTACCTTTTTTTTCACATCATGCCACAAAATACACTACAAATTGATTAAATAAGTGAATGTAAAACAAGTTTCAGAAGAAAACATAAGCAAATTGGTCTATAATATTTTAATTGAGGTATTTCTAAGACAGACGTAAAACCCAAAAGCTTTTTTTAAAAGACTGACAGATTTGATTAAAATATTTAAAAAAATTAAAACTGTGATAAGAAACATTTAAATGCAAGTAAAAAACTGAAATTGTTATTAGATATGTAGGAATATGTATATATATATATAATACCTATATAAAATATATTTAGGTTATTTTATATATAATATACAAACATAAATATGTGTATATAAATATAATTAAATGAGTGTGCATAATTACTTTGAATGTTTATAAAGGCCATAGTAACCAATTAGAAAAAGTCAAGATTCCAGTTTAATAAGAAAATAATGAAAGTTTATAAATACAGCCAAAATTTTCAAGTAGATTTATAATGGCTGTAAATATATAAAGAGCTATACTGCTCTTATTCAGTCATCAGTTTCACAAAAATGCAAAAAAAACTTCTTAAGTGTTATGCTGGTTAACACTCTCTTATACTGTTTCTAGAGTATAAACCGGCAGAACTTTTTGAGATGTAAATTTGGTTGTCTTTCTAATTGAAAATGAACATGCCCTCTTTGACTAGGCCGTTTTATTCTATGAATTCACCTTGAAGAAATATTCTTACGCTTACATAAGTATATGTGTGCAGGATATCTACATCAGAGTTGTTTTACTATTATAAAAATAGGAACAACCAGTAGGCTGACCAATATGGGTGTTTAAATGAAATATTGAAAATCTATACTAAAGAATGCATTGAAGCAATATAGAAGAATAAGATAGACTCTCCTTAACTGACAAGAACAGACTCCAAGATGCAGTGTCAATTGATCAAAGAAAGAACAATAGCTCTAAAACAGAATCTCATTTGTGTAAAACACATACCTGTATTAGTGACAACATGTGAATCTGTTTGAGGATATAAGTTAATGTGTATTTGTACTTGAACTTTCACTCATGCGTGTTAATCAGTGTATATAGAAGGCACCAGAGGATTACACATCAAACAAGCAATAATAACTTACTCTGGGGGCAAGAATAGGACTGGAATTTTTGACAAAGGGAATTTTTTGTGACATTCCTATTTGTGGCTTAATGTTTTACAGAGAAAATACAATACTAGTCTAAATTTGAAAAATAATCATAACTAAAAAGAAAAAAACCCAAGAACTGGGCTTCCCTGGTGGCGCAGTGGTTGGGAGTCCGCCTGCCGATGCAGGGGACACGGGTTTGTGCCCCGGCCCGGGAAGATCCCACATGCCACGGAGCGGCTGCGCCCGTGAGCCATGGCCGCTGAGCCTGCGCGTCCGGAGCCTGTGCTCTGCAACGGGAGAGGCCACAACAGTGAGAGGCCCGTGTACCGCAACAACAAAAAAAAAAACAAAGAACTTCTAGGTCTTCATAACCTTGAAAATTTGTTGGCCTGTCCAGTAAGTTCATCTGTAATAAATTACTGTTGCAAAATGTATAACCATCATAACTTCCGATATACAGGAGAATGTGTATCAAAGCAGGTGCAAATTTATAACCATCATAACTTCTGATATACAGGAGAATGTGTATCAAAGCAGGTGCAGTGGCTCCCCAACTTTCCTGCTTCACTCCAATAATATTCACTTTTCTTACTGAAAGCAGTTAGATTAGAAACATTAGCTTCCTAAACTGGACTGTATTTCCATTTAGGTAATAAATCCAAGAATTCTTATAACTGAGAGCCTTTTACTTTGAATTTGAATGCTTTATTGTTACAGATTATTCTTCTGTAATTAGAGCCTCACTTCAGTCGGGTACTGGAAAATTAGCTGAGAAAATGACAATAATTCAGACTCCTTCTCACACATGTTGCCCAACACAGGTAACTCATATTTTCATATTGTCTTTCATTCCCAGAGTAGCAATACTTAATACATCCCAATATGTCTGATTGGATATCATTAGGAGCACTATGGAAGAAGGCCTAAATTCAGATGTGTAAAGGAAATTACATGCAAATACAGTTTCAATTATTGTGATATTTATCTACAGGCTGATAACTGTGAGATTTCTAAAATGTTCATTTGTCCTGACTCTTATCTCTTAATCAAAAGCACCATGGATAACTTCCTGCTGGAACAACAGAATACTGGTAAAACACTTATTTCTGTGCCATTGATGCAAACTTTGGATTTCCTTATTGATTTTCCAGATACTGCTCTGTGTAGAATACTGGTATTATCGTGGTACCAGGAACTCAGTAATTTTGCAGAGCCCTGATTTAACTGCATATCTACCCAAGGTCAGCCTTCTAAGCATGGTTGACAGCATAGAATTCTTTCAGGTTTAGTTCTCTGAGGATTCAGTAGAAATTTCCTGTCTTCTCTGATTCAAAGAGTGTTTTTGAGAAGTTGGAACTAATCTTCACAAATTCCTTTTATGCTATATATCAAGGAAGACCAGAGAAAAATATCATAAGCAGGTTAGACATTGAATCTTATAGTACTGATCATATTGCTGGAGTGCCATCCCTTCAGAAATTTGTCCTGAGATACTGGACAATTTTCTTGGACACTCAGATTTATGAAGTAATTACTAGAGCCTTCATTTCTCTTTGAACAATATTGCAGCATTGTAAGATTTTTAAAACAGAACAGATTTTAAAATATAAATATAAGAAATTATGATCTATGAATCATCCATGACTAAATGTTTGTATCCTCCAAAATTTGTATGTTGAAATCCTAACCCTTGATGTGATGATATTAGGAGACAGGGCCTTTAGGAGGTGATTATCAGGTCATGAGGGTGGAGTCTTCATGAATGAGATTAGTGCACAAACTGACTAGAACAGCTGGTATTTTGAAATTTAATCTGGTTGAGAAACTGTATTTCTCCTTTGGGTGCGAATCAAAATATGGAAATATGCATATAATCTTTAAATGTGATTTGAATAGTTCAACTGTAATTAAAAATATAATAACACAGTAATATAAGATGCTTTGTGTCATTTTAGCTTCTTTTGGGTTATCTTTATTTTGCTTTGTATTTTCCATAACTCTTCCAAGTTTGTATTAGTGGTCCACTATTGAATTATTTTGATGATCTTAAATTTCAAAACATTATAGCATACGGTCTAGATGGAGACAAGTGAAGATAATTTATTTAAATTTCTATTTTCTTCTCCTAAAGAACAGAGCTAAAGCAGTAACAACTTTTATGTTTTACACATTGTGTTATAGTCTAAAGAGTGATTGATTTTTTGAAGGCCAGCTTTGTGCTTTAAACTCATGCAAAACTATTTCGATTTTCATCTCTTGCGTGAGTGACTTGCCAAAACTGGTCAGATTTCAAAGAGTGCAACCCTTTAAAGAAAGGGGAACCTGCAGAGTAGAAGACACAAGGAAAATTTGTATCATTTATTTAAGTAAACAATAACAGGGCCAAAAATAAGGTCACCATTAGGAAAGACGTTTTGTCTAGAGCAGAAATTCGGTTTGTCATGCTGTCTAAAGTGATTGTATTTCTTTTAGACTTTTTCATTGAAAGGGTTGCCTGGCTTATATAAACAGCCACATTTCTGTGCATCCTATAAAATAATTTTCCCATTAGAAATTAATGGGTTCCCTTATTCTGACATTAATGTTAGGGCAGTGAATTCTACTGGAAGATCATGATTATATTTTAGCAAATTGATTTCAGTTGTTTCCAAGTATATAAGGAGAAGACAGAGAACACAGGTGGATGCTGGTAAAATGTATTGTTTGTTTCAACTGTTGCAGAAAGAATAACCCAGAAAACTTGAAAAATTGCGTACTTTCTTGTTCCTCTCCCAGAGGTGCAGACTCTATATGTTTAACCAGTTTCCCAATAATGTATAGAACACATTTTGAGAAACATTGCTCCAGTGAGGAATGGTAATTGTTTTCTTCTATCTATAATTATTAGAGATCCATTCATGTTAATATATGAGCTTGATTTTCTTAATGCTGAAGAGGATAGTATATCATTCACTCTACCAAAAAAAAAAGATCCAAAAAATCATTCAGAAATGAGCTTAAGAGAAAAAGAGTTCATGGCAAGCAAGAAAGAGAAATTTACAAGTGTAGTGGGAAGTACTGCAGGCACTTTGGCCAGGGAAGGGAAGGTAGCGTTCTACTGCATGCTGGACTGCCTCTATAGTATTCTGCAACACATTGCATTCTGTGGTTCAAACGTCTCTAAAGAGAACTAAGGACAAGTGATCAGAATATGCTCACTTTGTACACGTATGTCATTAATGATCTTTTGCAAAGAAGATATATGATGTATATTAAAGTTCACACATATATCCAAGATTATAAGCAACACTTTTAACCTGAATTTAAATTATTTTATAGAGCAAAATGGCAGGCTGAGAAGGAACATTAACATTTAACAATCAGAGAGACAGTGAGGTATGGATGATTTCTTCTGAACAAAGGAATCAATTCTAGAGGGTACTTCAGTGTTGAGCGATTTGAGTAAAAGCGGTTTTGAATTTGGAAATAAATGAGACACTCAGAACTCACTTTAGACAGAGCCTGTGTTTGAGGGAGCCTCTTAAAACCAGAATGTTGATTATTATTGTCAGTTAATTAACTATTTTAACATTTATTGGGTCCTGGCATTGTGCTAGTCACAGAACAGAATATGGCTTTAAAACACCAGTCTACTGCATGGATGTGTCGTTTTCATTTTGGGATCCAATAAAGTTTGTGTCAGGAGCTACCTCTACATGAACCATCTTAGGAAAAGTAAAGGAATTGAACAACAAAACCTCTTTAACAACATAATATGGTATGGAGGTTTTCAAAGCGGCTTGGTATTGTTATTCACATAAATTTTCTTCCTAAGTACCAAATTGGGACCACAATTTTCCTGTGATATTTTCATCACAATTTAGATTCAGCAGAGTCTCCATTTGCCATTTACAATTCCCTGCCTGCATTTAATATTTATGCAATATTGAATTAAGTAAAATCCTGGAGTTCTGCTCTTGTTCATTTGTTTTGTGTCTGGGGGAAGCTATGCAGAGTTCAACAGAATATGAAAATACTCAGTATTGTACTCATTATGAACATAGCTGCTAACTGATAGACTATCCTGGGAAATAAACTTCCCTTATAGGGAAATGCAATGTTTCCTATTTTCTTTCATCAACTCTGTTGTTTTATTTTCTACCACGAATATAAGTTGTTGTGAAACAGCATCTTGTTTAAGCAGACTCTTTTGTAAGCTTTTCATTCCATTTCCTCAGAAAAATTTGTTAAAAGTTGTTCATACTCCCCCATACTTAAAAAAGATTTTTTTTCCTGATCTCCTAATTATTAGTTTTTAAATCCTACAGCCTATCATAAGTTGTAAATTCACTATTACCTCATACTTGCCATGTGTAATTTTATCTCCTTTATGACATTCTACCAGACCTAAAATACTCTGAATGTGGATATTTTCCTACTTTATGCATAACAATGGTTTCAATCTTGCCCCTTTCTAAAAGACTCACCAAGAGCTTTGCCTAATTTTTTTCTTTTCAAAGGATATTTTCAATGTCTGGAGCTATTATATATATAATTCTAGACTCTACTTTTCCCCCCAAATTCTTCTTTAATTCTCTACAGCCAAGAATTTCTTCCTGTTAGAACCTCCTCCTCTAACTTTTCAAATAAAAAAGCAAAATCTCAGATGTCAAGGCCCACATGAGAGACAATACTGCTTAGAGTTTAGGAACTTGCATCTAGAAGTAAGAGGGTCCTGGGTCCTAAACTCAGTTCACACTTTTTATAGCTATGTGACCTGGGCAGAAATACCTAACTACTCTCAGCCTCAGTTAACTTGTGTGTGTGTGTGTGTGTGTGTGTGTGTGTGTGTGTGTATAAATATAATAAAATATGTGTGTATATACCCACACATATATTTGTAAAATGTGCATAGCTAATAGGATCAAATCCAATATTTGTGTAGAATACATAGCATAATGCCTAGCAAAATCCTATCTATTTGCCTCAATAAATTCTAAAAGCTCACACAGCTAACAGGTGGCATTGAAGGAACTATCTCTTGTCATTCTATAACTAAAAAAATCCATGTCCCTAAGAAAAAGGGAAAATATCTTTCCTCACCTTGTTCCTCCTAAATAGTAGTAGTTTGGGTATATTTTTTACTATGCATTTTATGTATGTCGTCTGCTATGTAAAAGTATTTTACAGTTGCCTTTTACATTGAATGGTTTGTATTAAAATATTTTTAATTAAATGTTTTTTATGTACAAGACACCCTTAGTGTTCTTAGATTTGATGTTTGAGCTTTCCATTATTTATAAACAACCTAGGACAACCATGGCATCCCATATACATTTTTTTAATTTTAATTTTTGAGAAGAATATTCTGAAAAGCTCAAAATATATTTAAGAAAGATAAACAAATGGAATCATTAAAAACATTTTAGTTTTATCTTTTCCTCTGTTTCATTATTACTATGTCTCTGTCTTTTTGCATAGATAAATAGGTTATGATGAACAGATTCTGTTAAAATCCCTATTTCTTACTGGTGAATCACTGATTGACATGCACTATATGTAAGGTTTTGTGCAGGCAAGATTGCAAGAGAGATTGAGGCTGGCCAACTGTCTAGTAAAACTGTCTCAATGAAACATGTGCTCTTGAGGTAGGATGAGTGTTTACGAGGGAAATGATGTGTGCTTCAGTGATATATTTAATTAGGCAATACAAAAAGGGCAAAAGGAACTCTTATGTCAAGTGGATACTTTTTAAAATTGAAGTATAGTTGATGTACAATATTATATGTTACAGGTGTACAATATAGTGATTCAGAATTTTTAAAGTTTATACTCCATTTGTAGTTATGAAATACTGGCTTTATTCCCTGTGTTGTACAATATATACTTATAGCTTATTTTATACCCAATAGTTTATACCCCTTAATCCTCTATTCCTATATTGCCTCTCCCCCCTTCCCTCTCCCCACTGGTAACCACTGCTTTTTTTTTTTTTTGTCTATCTGTGAGTCGGCTTCTTTTTTTGTTTTATTCACCAGTTTGTTGTGTTTTTTGGATTCCACATATAAGTGATATCATACAGTATTTGTCTTTCTCTGTCTGACATTTAACTTAGATAATACCCTCCAACTCTATCCATGTTGTTGCAAATGGCAAAATTTTATTCTTGTTTATGGCTCAGTAGTATTCCATTGCATATATATACCACATCTTCTTTATCCATTCATCCGCTGATGGATACTCAGGTTGCATCCATATCTTGGCAATTGTAAACAACATTGTTATGAAAATTGAGGTACATGTATCTTTTTGAGTTAGTGTTTTTGCTTTTTTCGGATATATACCCAGGAGTGGAATTGTGGGGTCGTATTTGTAGTTTTTTGAGATACTTCCATACTGTTTTCTACTGTGACTGCACCAATTTACATTCCCACCAATAGTGCACAAGAGTTCCCTTTTCTCCAAATCCTGGCCAGCATTAGTTATTTGTGTTCTTTTTGATGATAGCCATCCTGAGAGGTGTGAGGTGATACCTCATTGTGGATTTAACTTGCATTTCCCTGGTGATTAGCAATGTTGAGCATCTTTCCACATGCTTGTTGGCCATCCACATTTCACCTTTGGAAAAATGTCTGTAGGTCTTCTGCCCACTTTTTAATTGTGTTGTTTGGTTTTTTTTTTGATGTTGAGTTGTATAAGCTGTTTATATATGTTGGATATTAACCCCTAATGGGTCATATCATTTGCAAATATTTTCTCCTATTCGGTAGGTTGTCTTTTTCTTTTGTCAGTGATTTCCTTTGTTATGCAAAAGCTTTTAATTTTAATTAGGCCCTGTTTGTTTATTTTTGCTTTTATTTCCTTTGCTTTAGGAGACAAAGAAAAAAAAATACTGCTAGGATTTATGTCTAAGAACGTCCTGCCTATGTTATCGTCTAGGAGTTTTATGGCTTCCAGTCTTACATTTAGGTCTTTAATCCATTTTGAGTTGGAATACTTTAATTTATAAAGATGTAGAAAAGGAGATTCTTTTTGAAATCTTATAAGTGCAATTCAATCTTTCAGTCTGCTAAATCAGTTGTAGATTTGTTCTTTCAGTTGCAGATTTGTATTTTCATTGTTTATTCAGAGATCATTTACATAGAAATAAATCAAAATAGAATAAGTTACCAACATATTTATACTAACCAGATTTATATGATTTTTGGAAATGTTAATTTAAGTATGTTTATTTTCTCTTTTGTAATACCTGTACACTATGGTTTCTCCCACTGAGATCTGAATTAACTACATTGAAGCTATAGGAAGAATTTACCATGTCTTTTGGGCTTGAGTAGAAGGAAGATTTACTGAAGAAACTCACAAGGAAATTTACTGCTGGGTTTCTAAGCAAGAATAATAGATGTAAATCACTTGCCTCAACATCTAAGAATTGGGAGTATACTTTTCACTTTCTTAGACATCTGTAGATATAACTGCTATGGATATATTCAAAAGTGAGAGTCATTTGTCATATGTGGCCTGTGCCTATTTCCACTCATGCATACTAAAGACTTGTTCCAAGGTCCTAGTTTTTACAACTAGAAAATTGTGATATTTGTGTTACAGGTAGAACCCTTTTACCAGCAACTGTGACTTCTTGGAATTCAAGGTAACTTTGGACTTTTTGGTGCTCTTAAAATTGAAATTGTATGTGAGAAAGTCCATATGACAACTGGGGTATATATTAGCAGAGTCCACTGTGACCCATCGTCCTAGTTCAGGCTGCTGTAACAAATGACCATAGACGGAGTGGCTTAAACAGAAAACACTTATTCTCACAGTTCTGGAGGCTGGAAATCTGAGATCAGGGAGCCACTATGGTTGGGCTCTTGGTGAAGGCTCTCTTCCTGGTTTGAAGATGGCTATCTTCTCATTATATCCTTGCACAGTGAGGAGAGAGAGAGAGAGGAGAGAAAGTGGGAGAAGGAGAGGAGAAAGTGAAGAACAAGAGAGATCAAGATCATTTCTCTGTTACAAGGACACTAATCTCATTAGTGAGGGCTCCACCCTCATGACTTAATTGCCCCCCAAAGACCCCACCTCTTAGTACCATCATATTGGGGTTAGGATTTTAACATACACATTTTGAGAGTCTATAGTATCCACTGATTACTAAAATTCCTTCTCCCCATACTCAGCAGAAGGAGATGGCCATCTTTCTTAGAAGACTACATTTTCTAAATGATGAGTAATTACTCCAAATATTTTCTCCCCATGGGGGAATTTCTGCAGCTAATAACACCATCTGACTTTGGATAGCTTCATGGTGTTTAAATTTTACAAATAAGGGGACCCTGGTTCCCTACACGTTTAGTATAGACACAAAAAGTGTCTACATGCAAGGTGGAATTTAGAGATTAACAGAAGGTTCTTAACCAAATAAACTAATGAAAGAATCAAAAGAAAAACTGATACTACATTCTAGGCATTACCAATAATCTACTATTAAAAAAAGTCTAGTAGGAATGGGGGATGGAGTAGAATTTTAAAGCAGTGTTTTAAAAGTTTTATTCTAATTTTTTACTTATCATTAAGGTTCTTAAGACTTAATACATCCTAACATATGGTTCTTGATGTTGCCTACCCAACTAATAAATACAAAGTGAATGTTTCTCAAGTGATTTAAATGAGAGGAAAAACAAACACGTACACTATATACTTACATACTGAACTAATTATGGAAAATGGTGTTTTCTTATTTAGAAATCAAAATTCTAATTTAGTAGACTCAAAGTTCTATAACTAATCTAGGTTTGAAAGGAAAGCAGTAGCAACTTATCACATTAGGTATTTATATTCAATTTAAATAGTACATACAAACTGATGGCTGGAATTGATTCATTCTCAAAAGGCTTTGCACGTACACAGTAGAAAGTGGAGTGCACAGAGAGAAAGATGGTAATTTTGACTTCTGCTTTGGGCTACCTATATAAAATGACATATTAAAGTAAAGCAATGCCAATTGTTGGGCAATGCAAGAAAATAACACAGTTTAATAATCAGGTTGACTAAAGCTTCATATAATCACTCTGCCACCTTATTATTAACTTGCACAGGCAGTTAATATTTTATTATTATACACTTCATATATGTTATTTGGCCATCCTTACAGTATTTGCTAAAAATACAGTTCTGTTTGTCCCATAAACCAAGGGGGAATATGGACCACATTATCTTTTACAACTTTGCTTTCATATACAAGGCAAAACTTGATAATATGTTTGATAAGTTCTAAATCAATTTCAGTTTTGTTCTAACTCAGCAAACTTTCAATGTTTCTAATAAATAGTATTTTCTTGCTGATGAAATAGAAAAGTAGATACACAATGCAAGAATGAAATTGTGCTTGTGGTGAGGGACATAAAGTAGAAGGTAATGAAAAAATTAACTGTATGAGAAAGTTCAAAAATTTAACACAGAATAAAATAAATGTAAAATGATAATTCTAAAATGTATTTTTAAATAATTTAATTATAATGGGGTTAAATAAGCAATTTCACCCATTTGCATGTTATCAAACAATTGGCAGGTTAATGAGAAAAGTAGATAAGCATGAAAGAAGAGATAGGAAGATAAAATGGAAATAAAAATAAATTCTTCCCTTCTCAATCTAGAAATATAAGTTTCACTTAATAAATGAGACTTTTATGTTTCTGTTAGAGAATATCACAGGCTGATTCAAGGTCAGTGTTTTCAACATTAAGCTATACCTTTTATTTCAAAAAATTACTTCATTTTCTTAACTAATTAGCATTTAATTTTCTCAGTATTGGATATGGTCCTTTAGGAAATGTCAATTCATCATGACTTGTAACATGGATAACATAAAGCTTCTTTGTGAGTTAAATCTTATTTCAAGAAAAAAGGGCAAGTTTATCATTTCTATATAATTTATTAATTTGACATATTGAGTGTTTTATGTTTAATTTTGAATCATGGAAAGGTATGAATAGTTATGGACTCCTAGGTATTCCAAGTGGTATCATAAAGCTAAATTATTAGGCAGTTTTGTTTTCATTACGAAAAGATACTCAAATTTTCAGTTTAATATTGAACATCTTGAAAATCAATGAGATATTAAATTTTTATATAAATTATCATTATGTTCCATTGTTGTTAAAGTTTCAATATACTGATAATATTCCTTAAATATATACAGAGTTTATTTAATTTGCAAAGGTCTTCCCTACTTTTATTGTTTGAAATAAGCATTTTACAGAAAATAAATAAGGCATGATTGGTCTCCTTATCCAATCTAGTTCCCTTTAGGAATGTCTAATAGCAACAGTTATGTTTAATGTTTAAGTAGACAGTCTTATCTCTGAATATAGAGAATTATACACTATCAAATTTTAGAATGACCTGTTTGAGTTGAGAAGAAAATCGTAGTACTGAACAGCAATAATGAAAATCTACTGATACCTCTCTTCTAACAGAAGGACTGATCTTGGCCAAGTCCTTTAACCTCTCAAAAATAGTTTTCATATCTGTAAAACAGAAGGACTCAGTCATCTCAAACTCTAGAATTTCCTGTGTTCTTTGAAAATAAAATTTAGAGAACAAAATTTATAAAGAGCTGCACTAAGTATTGCTTTGTACAACTGCTTTCAATTTATCATTGCAAGCCTATGTAGAGAATTTACTGTCTAATCGTTTTTAACTTTTCTAATGTTAAGAAAAAAGAGATCAGAGGAAAATGTTTTAATTGCTATATTCTGCATGTGTGCAATTAATACACATTACAAGTTTAATACTTTCCAAAAATAATTTAGTTTTGTGTTACTATCCTATTGCCTGTATAAAATACTAGCCTATTTGATGTGCTATATTTAGACCAAATTCTTTATAATATTACTTAAAAATGTGACCCAGATGTATATGTATGACTTATGAACATAATTTATATATTTACTACACGGATTTCTGTGCAAATTATTAAATTATTTAAATAATTTTCCTAGTAGCTTATGGTATTTATCACAATTACAATATATGTTTTAAAACCAATAATAATGTGCTATGGCTTACCAATTCTATAAATAGAATGCTCTTAATGTTGATGTACATCTGTAGATAACATTTTCAGTCAAACCTGTTTTTTATACATATAAAAGTTAAGTGCAGGGCTCCCCTGGTGGCACAGTGGTTGAGAGTCCGCCTGCCGATGCAGGGGACACGGGTTCGTGCCCCGGTCCGGGAAGATCCCACATGCCGCGGAGCGACTAGGCCCGTGAGCCATGGCCGCTGAGCCTGTGCGTCCCGCAACGGGAGAGGCCACAACAGTGAGAGGCCCGCGTACCGTAAAAGTTAAGTGCATTTAGTATGAAAAAGCCACCTTTTGAATGATCAGTATTATTTCAGAATAGGGAATTACTGTTGCCTTTTAAATGTAGAGTGGCAACTTAATTGTGGAAGAATTTGATTTATTTTATGGTATTTCTTTTGATTAGGAATATAGTTATTTCTGTTAATGTTTAATAAGGCACAAATTGCTCAATACTTGAAAATTAGTATTTCCCACTAAACTCTCACTCTGTGTTGCTCACCTCATTAACTGAGCACTTAGAAATTAAGCTACTTGTATTATAGTGGTGAAGAGTGTAGGTGGATGAATTATCAGAAAGGTGTCTTGTTCTATTCAGTTTACCCTCAACCATATTCCAGGGAATATTTCAGCAGATGATCATTCTAACGTTCCTTGCAATTTGTCTGAATTGAATAATTGTTAAAAGACATTTCCCAGAATAATCAGAGCAATAAAGTGCCATTTAATTTGAATAGTACTAATGGCTACCATTTATTAAGCCTCTAATATGTATCAGGACATCTGCTGAAAACTTCATTTGAATCCTCATAGTTAAACTCCATAGCAAGGATGCATGCTATTGAATATTGTATCAACCTTTCAAATTAGAAAAAAGAAAATGGAAACAAAGGAAAGGAAAATAAAACAAGGAAAATAAAGTCCAAGCCAAGAAAAACAAAGAAAAAGGAGAAGGTGGGACTGAGGTCTGCTGGACCCCCAAGCTTCTCTTCTTTTTGTTACCCTTGCTTGCTAGCAGATTTAAAATAAGGATAATCTACAGTTTAGATTTTAAACTTATCTCTAGTCAGGAGACAGAATGAGATGTTTATTTCATAACAGAGCTAAAATATTTAATGACAAAATTAGTTTGCTGTAATAGTGAATCATAGAGAAGATGTTACTTGTCTCTGAACAGAATGAGATTCTTACTGTCCACTGTGGTCCCATGGGGGACTTGAAAACTGGCCAATGTGATCAAGGCCATGAACCTGCTAAGAGGGAAGAGAACACTTCTTACAGTGTACTACAATGTTATTAATTTAGGTTTTTTTTAAATTAGATCTTACAGGTAAAAGATATGTGGGCTTTAGGAGAAGTAACCAAATAAAAGAGTCAGTAAGAGGCAAACCATTGATTGTAAAGTGCAAAGGTAGCTTGGAAGATAATTCCATTTTGCCTAGAGTTGGCAAGTCAAAGGATTGATTTACCACTGGTAACTTATTGTGAAGTTAGAAAAAAATGTGAAGCAAAGGGAAACTAAAAGGCAGCTTTGGACTTGAATCTAATTAGTACATAAATTTCTGTTTTATAATGATCTTAGTGTCCTTTCTGGAAGCATGAGACCCTAGACCTTGTGATTATACATACCAAGGATATCATTACAAGATTTAAATATATTTGTGTAAATTTTGGCAAAATTATAGAATTACCAGACTTCCCTTTCCCTACTATGGATTGGCCAAAAATTTTGTTTGGTTAATGAATATGTTATTCAATAAAGTTCTTGGTGAAAATTAAAAAATGTTTTATTTTTACTTAAAACTGAAGGAACTTTTTGGCCACCCCAATATTTTAAGAAAACAGTGATATATGCCTTGAACAATTGTTATGATAATAAAAATAGTATATATAAAACTTTTGGTATGTAACATACACAAAGTATATGCTAATTATAATTGTTTTATTCTAATAATTATTATTTTCTTATTACCATATTATGCTAATAATAAAGTGAAATAATATGGACTTCACAATTAACATGAAAAATATTATTGTAATAAACAAGTATTTTAGTATAATTTTATTTTCTTAATATGTTTTATCACAAATCTCAATAGAAATATCAGAAAATCTATACTCAAAATTTCTCATATTAATTCATTAAAGAAGAATATTTTAATTTTTCTTTGAAATTTAAATCTAAAATATGGAAATGTCTGGTTTTTCAAAAACAGTTTTAGGTATTTGAAAGCAGTGAACACTACAGTGTTGCTAAAATTTGTTTTATATCAAAAAAGAGAAGATTTCAGCCAGTAGGAAGTTCTAGACTACAGACACCTTTGACCTTTGGTTAATTTAATATCTGACCCTTAGTAAGAGGTCCTTCATTCAGCCTATAACAGATTTGATGTGTGTGTGAGGCGGTGGGTTTGTGGGGATGTTTGTGTAATGACCTGCTATAAACAATTATTAATAAAGTCATCCCACCTGCCCATCTGTTTCATAATAGAACCATCAGCCTAACCTACAGGAAAATAGGATGACTGAGACTGAGTTTTTGTGTCTAGTTAAATTTTAATATCAGCTTCATCCACACTATTTCATCCTTTTGATTCACATTTTTTTCACAGTCTTTGTTGGGGAGGTCTCATTGTAGATAACAATATATAGTGTCTTACTTATTATCAGTGGGGGAACAAAACACTATAATTCTTTCTTAATATTGATTCCTATGAAAACACAGGGAAATAATTCTGATACATTTTATAGTACTCACCCCAGTTCCTTACATCCAGTGAATTGCAGGATGTAGGCATGAAGTGAATATAGTATGTTGTTAAAATCCACACTTTTCTCTCTCTCAACTCTGCTTTTATAGTTTGCATATCTAGGGAGGGGGTAAGGGAAGCACAAATATGGTAATTAAATGGTTAGGAGCAGTAGTTGGAGAGAGTCAAATATTTGGGTCAAAGAAACTGAACTCGTAAGTTTTATAAAGACATTTATCTTTCTCACTATAATTATATATGTTTATGTAAACCAAAAGATATTGATGATATGGCTAAAATCTCATGCATTTACTGCTTCTTATTCTTCATGTGTTTTATGGATCAAAAAATACTATTTTCTATAAGTTACTATCTCTAAGAAGCAGTGAATTCAGCAACAAAACATCTAGTTGTTGTGACATAGAAATAACTTTGCAACTAGACATACACCCAGAAATGTTTCCAATAGTTAAACTAAACTGGAAATAAAAGCAAAACTATTGATAATCGCCAAAATAGTGTTTTATATCTAAAGAAAAAAAATTAAGTTACTGAGAAATGATGTTTATTGTAGCAATCCAAAACTGTTTAGTATATCTCCATTATGTAAACACAATTATATAAATCATATGGGAGGTTACAGGTGTCATTTTTTTCTTTATAAATGTGATGAATGATAATATCCTTCTTTATATAAAGAAAATCATGAAAATGTTTTCTTCAGATAACTATGTTTTAGTTTTTTATTGCGAAATAACAAATTATACTGAAACATACTATTTAAAACAATTATTATCTCACAATTTATGTCAGGTGCCTGGGCACAGCTTACTTGGATGTCTTTGTCTCAGATATTTCAGAAGGCCTCAATTAAGATGTCATTTGGGGATGTGGTCTAATCTGAAGACTTAACTGAGGGACAATCGGCTTCCAAGCTCATGTACATGGATGTTGTCAGGATCCACTTCCTTGAAAGGCTGTTGGTTTGAGTGCCTCAGTTGCTTTCTCACTGTTAATTGGAGGCAACCGTCAGTTCCCTGCCTATGGGCCTTTCCGTAGGGCACCTAACAACATGGCAGCTACCTTTGCTCTCTATGAAGATTTCTTGTAATATATAACAGAAGTGATATCCCATCACTTTTGCCATATCCCATTAAAATCAAGATTTAGAGAATTACCTCCATTTTGTGCAAACTTGAAGGAACAATAAGCAAAAGTGCCTCCTCAAAGGATTAACTTACTCTTCTTAGCTAATCAGTTCACCAAAAATAACTCCTGGGACTTTAAATAATGAACTAAATGAAACAAAGATTTAAGGATTTAAGAAAGTTCATTATTTTTTCAGTGTCAGTTCTCTAATAAGACTTCTTGCAAGTACCTGAAACCTAGATCCTGGAAACTATATCAATTTGCTTCTCCTCTGACCAAATCCTTTAGGTTTCTTACCAATTTTAGGAACTTTGCAATATCTTCTCAATACATTTCTCTTCTGGTTGAGTTTTCCAGATTCAGTTTTTTTGCTTGCTATCAATTAACGCTATTGCATACATTATCACTTAAGGGCTAAAATTCCAAGTTCCTTAGAGGAGTGAAGCTATTATATGGATACACACACGCATATCCATTCCCTACTGTTTGTGTATCACTGATATTGAACTATTTGTAAATCTTTAAGTAAACTACACTGTTTCTCTCTTTTCATATATTTCTTTTGGGGATCTTAAAAACCCACCAGTGTTTAAAAAAAAGGCAATGATCTTTTCAGTCTCTCAAACTTCTGCTAGGATATTTAAGGCTTTTCAATGTTTGACCATAATCAGCCTTTCCAGTCCCAGTTTCTGCCTCTTTATAGTATATGTTGAATTATTCTCCAAAAACACTATTCACTCTTTAAAGTTTTCATGATATTTCCAAATTCAGGCCCTCCTCCTACCACATCTCCCTCCGAACAAATCTTACATCAGCATGTCTATTTATCTGTAAGATTTAGCTTAAGCCTGACATCATGCTGAGGCACTCTCTCTCCTGGACAGAAGCTATTCCCTCCTCTCAATCAGTAGGTTCCACACATTTCTGTCCATGGTTTGTTTTTTATAATTCTCTTTCTGTACCCTGCACTCCATGACAGATCTTTTATCCTTGTATTTTCCTTATACTCAGTGAATTGTCCAACATAGTATGAGTGCTCAATAAACTTTTCATAGATTTAAAACATAATATGAGTTAATGTGTAATCATATATTTTATTAAAAATAAAAACTAAGACATCCAGTAGTAATTTATTTATTTGCTATTTTACAAGTCATAAGTGTTGTTCCATGTGTTCACAAAGTATGCTTGTTCAGTCTTCATTTACTAAATATCTATTATTTGTATTATTAAATTCACAAAATATATTACTTAAATATGCTAAATCATTTTATAATCACTAACAGTTCTTTGAATAACAGTATCGTAAACTACCTTGAGTACTGAGATGTTAGTGTTTAAAAAATGTGTATATGTGTAGATACAGATGTTAAATATAATTTTATATAGAATGCACAACAACCACAAGATATTACCTTAATAGTTAATTAGAAAATAACATAAATTGCTATTTCAATTCCAAATACATCACAATTTTAATCTGTGCTCCTTTTGAAGCAGAGAGAGCTTAGAACAAATACAAAAGTTAATGTTCTATTACTACATTATTTGAATATAACAATATTCAATAAATTTTAGAGTACTGATATTTATTTATTTCTACAGTGTTGTAGGCACAGGCACTATGCATATGTTTTTCAAGAGATACTTCATTTGTCCCTTACTACACTTTATGAAATAACCCTAGATAGAGCAGTTCTCTAACAGAATCAGTAGCGTTCAAAAGGTTTCAGATATAGTCCACATTTTAAAATTATAGCACTGAAGTCTGAGAAATAAGGAGAGTTCCCAAATGCACCTAGCGAGAAACTGGTCAAACTGGGATCCAAACCCAGATATGCTAGAACTCTTAATCAGTATTTTATTCTGCTGGCCATTACTCAAAGGAAATTGCTTATTTATATATGACTGCCATTTTCTCATAAGTCTGCAACGTCTTTTTGTTTGATTAGCTGGTTTATATAATCTTTGAAGGAAAACTGAAGCCAAATAAAATAAAATGTTGGCATTTTGGCTTATTTTTCCCTATTTGCCTCATCACTTTAACACTTTGGATATAAATGTACATACTGTTGATAAAACCATAAAAGAAAATATTTTCTCCAAATGCCTATGTTAATTTTCTATTGCTAAGTAAGATCAATATCATCAATATCAATAACAATAAAAAAGTATTGTCAATGCAGTGAGACTTAACTTCAAATGCAGTTAAAAAATAAAATGTGTACATACTGAGCAAATGCATAATTTTTCTCTTAATATATTTAATTTTGAATATGTCACCCCCTTAGCGTGTTAAATGGTAGAGATTACTTTGTGAAGCCTGCTTAAAGCTTCTTCACAGCAGATTATAAGCCTCTATTTTTGTGGAATTTTGAATACTGTATAATTTCCTTTTAGGAGATACTTATCACATACTTTTATGTTTGGGAAAATTTTGTTAGGCATATTTTTGGGCATATTTTTTGCCTTCTAAAGAGTCACATACTATAAACCTATGTGTTTTTAAATATGTTGGAGAGAATTAAATATTATATGGATTTTCTAGAAAAATTTAAGGGACTTTTTGTAGATTTTACCTTATTATTTCAGCTCTAAAGAGAATAAGAGAGATGATATACTTACTACCACACTAAAAATATGATATTGATGATATTGCTCAACTGCCCTTTGGGCCTTTACTTTTTTTTTTTTTTTTTGCTCTACACGGGCCTCTCACTGTTGTGGCCTCTCCCGTTGCTGAGCACAGGCTCCAGACGCGCAGGCTCAGTGGCCATGGCTCATGAGCCCAGCCGCTCCACGGCATGTGGGATCTGCCCGGACGGGGGCACGAACCCTCATCCCCTGCATCGGCAGGCGGACTCTCAACCACTGCGCCACCAGGGAAGCCCTCCTTTTTTTATGAATAATTTTAACCACTTTTAAGACATCATAATGTAATTTGAATTTAATGTTCCTGAGATTTGATAATCATTAAAACTTACAAGAAATAGCATATTAAGGTATTGTGGTAGAAGTAGATGATAATTATTATTTTATAAAATTTGAAACTGAGACAAATATATTTGTAATGAAGCCATTAGATCACAGAGGATTAAAGAGTTAGTAATGAAATTGAGTACGATTCACTAAGATTTTATTTATCATAAATTTTAGAATAACTAATATGAGAGGAGCTTAGGGTATCACCTTATGTCTCTATAGTATAATGGCTAGGGTAAATTGCCTTGACAGTCTCCCTTAAGTTTACCAGTATGAAAATATATGGAATTAAAATAACAGACTAAAACAAACATATACATATTTGCTTACTTCTAGGTAGATAACTGCACAACGACATATTTAACACTTAACTGCAAAAAATTGCTATATTGTAAAGAGAGGAACATTTTGGTTTTAGCTATTTTTAAAAATCAAAGCTATACATATACATAGTTTTAAAAATCAAACAGTCCTTGTAATTTAAAAAAGGGCTTACAATGAAAAACCAGGATGCCCTAATAAACTCCTAGTCTGATTCTCAGTACAAAATATTCCTTTTGATTTTATGCCATCTTCCTAAATAATATTCTTATACATGTATTTCTAATTTTTTTTGAAATACCTCATGATATTTGGACTTTTTGAATAGGCTGCTAATAAGGCTTGAAACATAGGCAGATATGCTTAATAAATGGTGTATTTATTTTACATTATATTGCATGATGTGTGCAACGTTTCACATGATATGTTGACTGGGCTGCGCCACCCACCCAATATTTTCAGTCAGTGTCCTCCATTAGCCATGCATATTTCAATGTGCTGTGAAAAACTGGAATGAATAGAGTGTATTAAGCAGCATTTTCATCAGTCCCTGCACGTGTGTTTATGATGCATTGCCTCAGATAAATTGTGACTTTGATTGATGTTCACTATATAAATCTGCACATTTAGCGTACCCCAGGGTAAGTAGTCAGGGGGAGAAGAGATTGTAGAAATGTAGAATAAAAATTACCTATGTTTTATGTCTACGTGTATAAGGTGGAGAATGCTTTTTTTGACCACTTCTCCTATATAAATAAATTCATTGCTTTCTTCCGTCCTCTGAATATAACAATATTATATGTCTAATTAATTGTCAGTGTTTACAGTATCATAATTCTATTAATAATGTCGATAACTAAGCAAAGCAGTGCACTATGATTCCATTTCCTGTCTTACCATATCCTTGTTCTCTCCTGCCAATAAAAATTGCATCCTTTTAGGATTTTCTTAGTTTTTAATAGTTGTTTCATGATTTAAGTCTCTAATTTTTATTAAAATTCTTAAAGCATTTCTCAAAATGATAACTCATATTAGGAAGCATTCCTTCTAGCACCTTCCATCCTTCTGGCTGACAGCCCTGTTAGCCTGTTGCCAAGCAGTTATCCTGGCAACTCTTTCATCATTATCTTAGAATCTTTATGCCTCTTTCTGGTGTCGGATTATCTCGTTCCTATATCCCTTGTCTAGCTCTTTATTTATTTATGTATGTACTTTGGTGGAGTAGATCCTCAAATAGTTTCCTGAAAAGAAAACATTAGTGGGCTTCCCTGGTAATGCAGTGGTTAAGAATCTGCCTGCCAACGCAGGGGACATGGGTTTGAGCCCTGGTCTGGGAAGATCCCACATGCCACGGAGCAGTTAAGCCCATGTGCCACAACTACTGGGCCTGTTCTCTAGAGCCCGCGAGCCACAACTACTGAAGCACACGCACCTAGAGCCTGTGCTCTGCAACAAGAGAAACCACTGCAGTGAGAAGCCCGTGCATCTCAATGAAGAGTAGTCCCCACTTGCCACAACTAGAGAAAGACCACACGCAGCAATGAAGACCCAACACAGCCAAAAATAAATACATAAAATAAATAATTTTTTTTTAAAAAAAAAAGAATACATTAGTAATATATTTTCTGGGTATATTCAAATAGACTTTATTCACACTTTGGCTTGGCATGTAAATCTAGTGGTTCCTGAATTTTAAAAATATTTATCCATTTCCTTCTGGTTTTCAGTGTTTTTATTGTGAAGTCTGACACCACTGTGAATCCTGACCTTTTTTTTTTTAACCTTTCTGGAAAGTTTAGGATCTTTTCTATGTTGTTGTGAAATTTCACCATTTGATTATTTTTATTTTGTTTACTTGTTATTTTTGATTTTTTGGTCACTTTTTTAATCTGAAAATTCAGGTTTCTTGATACTAGAAACTTTTCTAATTTTTTTTAATAGATCTTTATTAGAGTATAATTGCTTCACAATACTGTTAGTTGATGTTGCACAACAAAGCGAATCAGCCATATGCATACATATGTCCCCATATCCCCTCCCTCTTGAGCTTCTCTCCCATAATTTCCTCCCCACCATTTGCCCATTCCATTTCCTATTCATGTCACTTGTATTACCTGCATGGTGTACTTCCTGGTCTGATCTTCCATTGTCTTAATCTTTCTCTTTTATTTATTTATCTGTATCTCTTTGTTCTACTTTCTGGAAACTTACCTCAGCTCTGTATTCCAAAATTTTAGGTGATTTTAACATTTCCATTGTAAATTATTATTATTAATTGTTATCATTAATATTGTTATTTTATAAAGAGCTATGCCTTGTTCTCTGAACATAACCTTTTTCTTAAAGGATCTTGTTCTAATTATCCTGTTAATATCCATCTGAGGAACATAATTATAGAATTTTAAAAATTTAGTGTCTTGGCTTTATCACTATTTCCTTTGAGATCAATCTTCTGTTCATTTGATCGGCCTCATATGCTGGATGTTTTCCTCAATTGTCTGGTGTTTATTGGCTGCCAGTTCATATTTAAGTGTGAGGTATTAAAAGCTGATTCGAAATTCTATGTGTTTGTCCAAGACTTGTTAACTGATAGGTATCAGCATAGATTGATTCGTTGGGGCAACTTGCAATTGTCCATATTTGTAGTTTTGCTTTTTTCCTTGTGGGTTGGTCAGATTCCCCAAAAAGAACTCTAATCTTTGGTCTTAGAGAATTCTAACTCAGCGTTCTAGATGTCAATGAAGAGTGAGACTTGAGAGTTCTCACCATTTACCATATGTTTTTAATCAGTGCATAGGGCACCTCACTCTTATTCTCACCTTTCCCAAAGCCCACAAAACTTCGTTTAAGCATTGCAGAGAGTAAACTTTCTGCATTTTCCTTGTTAGCTTAGTCGTGAGAATTCCCTAAGTAGGAGATCAGAGAGGAAATCTGGAGATCCAAGTTCTTCTTATACTTCATACTGACAGTCCATTAATCCTCCTGTTTTTATCCCTTCCTCCTTCTCTGTCATTCATATACACACACAAACACGCACATACACAGAACCCTTCAAAGGTATCTGGCATCTACAGTCATGAAGCTTTTAAGGAATTTTGCAGTACAAATTGGTTTTTCTTTTTCTTTTTTTTTGGTTCCGCTAAGTTGTTACCATTTGGCTGTCTACTTCTGATCATACAAAACTAACTTGACATCCTTCATCTGTTCTAGTTCTACCTTGCTTTTAAGGGGATTTTGATTTTATTTCTTTGCTACAATGTTAGTACAGGATTGGGAGGGAACAAATTTAAAAGCTTAATTACAGAAGCATTCTTTGATGTTGCAAGTTGTAGCAACAATTAATCCAGGAAATAATTAAGGACACTGGATGTTTTTTATTCACTTTTCAGTTAAGGAAATTAGATGTTGTTTGTTCATTTTTCTATTATATGCTTATTTTACTATGTGCCCTCTCCTGGACTCAGTGTTTACTGAAGGTTGTAATGTAGTGAATGTTACCAAAAAAAAGTACCTTCTCATGAATTTACATTCTAGTAGGGGATACAAACACTAAGTAAATAAAGAAAATAAGAAAATGATTGTTTCAATTAAGGATAAGTGTTAAGAAGTTATCTAAATAAGATAATGTGATAGTGACTGAGGGGCGGCTATAGTTGTTATATCCCTGGGAAGGCCTTTCTGATATTCCTGATGAGGATATAATCATGATAAGCTTCCAGCCACATGAAGAGGCAAGGTAAACAGACAGCAAAGGAGTCCAGAAGTGAGAATGAGCACGCCATTTGGAGAAAAGTAAAGAAGTAGTGGCTGAAAGTAGTGTGAGATGAGGTATAAGTGAGAGTAAGGGAGCATATCATGTAAGCCCAGTAGACCACAGTATGGGGTTTGGGTTTTATTCTACATTTAATTGGAGGATTGAGCATGAGAATGACATTCATTCAGTCAGTATTTGTTGAGCTCCTACTGTGTGAGCTAGCGCTCTAAGTACCAGTAAGAGAGCCTATACTTCAGGAAACCTTGCCTGCTTCTGCTCCACTCATCATGTGTCTGTCGTCCACTGTCAGGTCAGCTGGGTTAGCTGGTCTAGGACAGCCTCAGCTGAAACGGCTGGTCTCTGCTCCCATATAAGGAACACGGTAGCCTGGGTTTATTTACATGGTGACTGAACACCATTTCAAGAGAGCAAGGAGAAGCACACAAGGACTTTAAAGGTATAGGCTCAGAAGTGGTACAGTACCGATTTTGCCACTATCTGCTAGTAAAAGCCATCCCTGATTCAGAGAGAAGATAGGCATTACCTCTTCATTGAAAGATTTAAAAAGTTGCATTACCAAGTTATGGATAGAGAAAGGAGTAAAAGAATCACCCCATTCCTTAATGCCTTACTTATTATTTTGTTTGCTTACTTGTTTCCTTTATTGTATAGGATGTTTGCCCAGTGCTACATGGGGTAAACTGAAGGGTGTTAAGTTTTCAATTTCAGGAGAAACTCTAACCAGGATTAATACATTTTCATTTTAAGAAATCAACCCAACTGTATTTGGCAGGGTCTTCCTGTTTTTTAAAGACCAAAGTCTAGCAGATTTCGGGCTATATATTTTCACAGTAAATTTTTGTGCTCATAAATATGGCTTTGCAGTGATGTTTTGTGGACTGGGCCTAGTTATTGATAACTTGATCTTGTAAATTAGGAGACAAAGAATTTGTATAATTCTAGTACGAAGATGGTGCTGAATCTCTTGTCATAAACCTAAGAAGAGGTCCTCTCATATACTGAGTTGCAAAGTTAATTGATGTCAACTTTTAGCCCGGGTTCCAGGAGACAGCAAAAGAGACTATGTTTCTGATTCTTTCTATGGAGTCACAAACACAGGGCATTCTAAATAAAATAGGTATTTGAATGTTTGTAGCATTAGACAGGTGGGCAAAAACAAAAAGAAGTTACCAAAGAAAAGTCTTGACTGTATCTTTGTTATCAAGGTATCAAGGGGTATAAAGAAGCTGCAGTGATGATAAAGCTGTTTACTGCGGTTAAATTGTAGATTAATATTCTGCACAAAGTGTTGGTGACTTTTTAACCATAGTCTTCTGGCCTAAAAATGTATAAATCTGCATTGTCCAAAATAGTAGCCACTAGCCAGATGTATAATTTAATAATTTAATGAATAATTATTGAAGTAAATATTAGGACCTCAGTCACATTAGCCACATTTCCAGTGTTTGATATTTTAAAGTTGTTGATTCTTCTACCACCCCTTCAATAAGCATATATTCAGTTCAACTCGAATGCAAATCTCAGTGTTTGTTTTTTATATCTGTTTACTTGAATGAGTTTTGATAATGCAGTACACAATGTAACCACCACCCAAACCAAGATATAATGTTCATTACTGCCTAAAGTTACCTCATGCCAGTAGTGTGCTGGGGTCAGCTAGTACTGGCTTATCAGAACCAACTGTTATTTCAGGGATTTGAAAGCATGTTATTAAACAGGGCTAACGTTAACAAAATTAAGTTATATAATCTTATAATTAAATAAATTATGTATTTTAAAGAGAATAGGCCAAATGTATTGATTCCTAATCATTTTACTATATTTTACCGTTATCTGTGTTTGTGAGGTGATCTATGTCTACTGTATCTGTGGAGGAAGCACATATAACATGCCACTCTGCATCTCTTCTCAACTCCACAGTCAGTAACAGGACTTTGGTAGTTTGAAGTTAGTGCTAAAGCTGATGAAGTTTTGGCTTAATGAATATATTTTACACGAAGGTGGAGTAGCTCATAGTAGATCACGTACCAGATTTAATGACAATAAATTTATTGGAAAGAGAGTTAGCAGAGAGAGATGCAACTCTTTTTGTCCAGTCATGGTTGAAAGCAATCATAGGTTACCAACAGATACAAGAGTTCAGAAAATATCAGCAAAATCATTTGGTTGGCTCTGTAAAATGGACAGTAAAGATCATTGTAGATTTCATTATGTGTAAATGTTGCTACACATTTCTATGTCAGTAGAATTTATGATAAACTTACATACATACACATGTACTTTGAAAGTTAAACATTTGCCAGCACACCACTGCTTATGACTCTTTTCTGTATCTCCCAACCCTAGAGGCAAACACATTCTTAACATTCTGAATTCTATCATCATAAATTAATTTCGCCTGTTGTTGGACATGCAATATGCAGTGTATTTGTGTGTGTCTGTGTGTATGTGTAAGTGTGTATAAGGGTCTGTCTGCCTATGCCTTTGTCTAGTTTCTTAAACTCAACATTTAAAAATTCCATTCATGTTGTATTAGGGATTTGTTTCTTTCCATTGCTGAAAAGTATCACATCATATGACTGTGTCTCCTGTTGATGTGCATTTAGGTGGTTTTTAGCTATTAGGAATGAAGTTGCTACTATAAACATTTTGTACATGCCAGATAGAATTTCGTTTTTAAATTTTTTATTGAAGTATAGTTGATTTACAGTACTGTGTTAGATTAGATGTAGAGCAGAGTGATTCTGTTTATATATATAAAGAGAGAGATTTTATTTATATATATAATATAGATGGATAGATATTTTCAAATTATTTTCATCTATTTTCAAATTATTTTTCATCTTAGGTTATTACAAAATATTGAATATTGTTCCCTGTGTTATATAGTAAATCCTCGTTACTTATCTATTTTGTGTATAGTAGTTTGTATCTGTTAATCACACACTCCTAATTTATCCCTTCCTCCTCCCTTTTCCCTTTGATAACCGTAAATTTGTTTTCTATGTTTGTGAGACTGTTTCTGGTTTGTTTATAGATTCATTTGTATTAGTTTTTAGATTCCACATATAAATAATATCATATAATATTTGTCTTTCATTGTCTGACTTCCGTTAGTATGGTATTCTCTAGGCCCACCCACATTGCTGCAAATGGCAATATTTCATTCTTTTTTACAGCTGAGTAATATTCCATTGTATGTGTGTATGTGTGTGTGTGTGTGTATGTGTGTGTATACATACCCCCCCCCACACACACACACACACACATACCACATCTTCTTAAACCAATAGTCTATGGGCACTTGGGTTGTTTCCATATCTGGGCCATTATAAATAAATAGTACTGCTATTGAACTACTATTGAATAGTAGTGAACATTGGAATGCATCTATCTTGTTGATTAGTGTTTTTGTTTTTTTTAGATATATGCCCAGGAGTGGGATTGCTGGATCATATAGTAGCTCTGTTTTTAGTTTTTAAAGGAATCACCATACTGTTTTCCATAGTGGTTACACAAATTTACATTCCTAGCAACAGTGTAGGTAGGTTCCCTTTTCTCCACACCCTCTCCAGTATTTATTATTTGTGGACTTTTTGATCATGGCCATTCTGACCACTGTGAGGTGATATCTCATTGTAGTTCTGATTCGCATTTCTCTAATAATTAGTGACATTGAATATTTTTTCATGTGTCTCTTGGCCATATCTATGTCTTCTTCGGAGAAATGTCTATTTAGTTCTTCTGTCCACTTTTTGTTTGGGTTTTTGTTTTGTTTTGATACGGAGTTGTATGCACTGTTTGTATATTTTCGAAATTAACCCCTTGTCAATCACATCCCTTGCAAATATTTTCTCCCATTCAGTACATTCTTTTCGTTTCGTTGATGGTTTCCGTTGCTATGCAAAAGCTTTTTATTTTGATTAGGTACCATTTGTTTACTTTTGCTTTTATTAATTTTGCCTCAGGAGGCTGATCTAAAAAAATACTGCTGTGATTTATGTCTGAAAATGTTTTCCCTACGTTCTCTTCTAGGAGTTTTATGGTGTCAGGTCTTACACAATTTGAGTTAATTTTTGTATATTGTGTGAGGGAGTACTCTAATTTCATTGATTTACATGAGGCTGTCCAGCTTTCCCAGTACCAAGTGGGGAAGAAACTTTCTTTTTACACTGTATACCCTTGCCTCCTCTGTCATAGATTAATTGATCATAGGTATGTGGGTTTATTTCTGATCTCTCTGTTCTGTTCCAGTGGTCCATATGTCTGTTATTTTGTGTGTGTGTTTTGTTTGTTTGGGTTTTTTTTTGCTAATACCATGCTGTTTTGATTACTGTAGCTTTGTAGTATTGTCTGAAGTCTGGGAGGGTTATTCCTTCTGCTTTGTTCTTTTTCCTTAGGATTGCATTGGCAATTTCTGGGTCTTTTGTGGTTCCATAAAAATTTTAAGATTATTTGTTCGAGTTCTGCCTAAATATTTACAACTGTTATATCTTCCTTTTGGATTGATCCCTTGATCGTTATGTAGTGTCCTTCTTTGTCTCTTCTGATAGTCTTTATTTTAAAGTCTATTTTGTCTGATATGAGAATTGCTACTCCAGCTTTCTTTTGGTTTACATTTGCATGGAATATCTTTTTTCATCCCCTCACTTTCAGTCTGTATGTGTCCCTAAGTCTGAAGTGGGTCTCCCGTAGACAGCATATATATGGGTCTTGTTTTTGTATCCATTCAGCCAGTGTATTTCTTTTGGTTGGAGCATTTAATCCATTTACAGATAAGGTAATTATCAGTATGTATGTTCCTATTGCCATTTTATTAATTGTTTTGGGTTTGTTATGGTAGGTCGTTTCCTTCTCTTGTGTTTCCTGCCTAGAGAAGTTCCTTTAGCATTTGTTGTAAAGCTGGTTTGGTGGTGCTGTATTCTCTTAGCTTTTGCTTATCTGTAAAGGTTTTAATTTCTCCATCAAATCTGAATGAGATCCTTGCTGGGTAGAGTAATCTTGGTTGTAAGTTTTTCTCTTTCATCACTTTAAATATGTCCTGCCACTCCCTTCTGGGTTGCAGAATTTTTGTTGAAAGTTCAGCTGTTAACCTTATGGCGATTCCTTTGTATGTCATTTGTTGTTTTTCCCTTACTGCTCTTAATATTTTTTCTTTCTATTTAATTTTTGATAGTTTGATTAATATGTTTCTTGGTGTGTTTCTCCTTGGATTTATCCTGTATGGGATTCTCTGTGCTTCCTGACTTATTTCCTTTCCCATATTAGGGAAGTTTTCAACTATAACATCTTCAAATATTTTCTCAGTCCCTTTCCTTTTCTCTTCTTCTTCTGGGACCCCTGTAGTTCGAAAGCTTGTCTTGTCCTAGAGGTCTCTGAGTCTGTCCTCAATTCTTCTCATTCTTTTTTCTTTATTCTGCTCTGCAGTAGTTATTTCCAGTATTTTATCTTCCTGGTCACTTATCCATTCTTCTGCCTCAGTTATTCTGCTATTGATTCCTTCTATAGAATTTATAATTTCATTTATTGTGGTGTTCATCATCATTTGTTTGCTCTTTAGTGCTTCTAGTTCCTTGTTAAACGTTTTTTGTGTTTTCTCCATTCTATTTCCAAGATTCTGGATCATTTTTTCTATCATTATTCTGAATTCTTTTTCAGATAGACTGCCTATTTTACCTTCATTTGTTTTGTCTGGTGGGTTTTTGCTTTGCTCCTTCATCTGCTGTGTTTCTTTGTCTTCTCATTTTGTTTACCTTACTGTGTTTGGGGTCTCCTTTTCACAGGCTGCAGGTTCGTAGTTCCCGTTGTTTTTGGTGTCTGCCCCCAGTGGCTAAGGTTGGTTCAGTGGGTTGTGTAGGCTTCCTGGTGGAGGAGACTGGTGCCTGTGTTCTGGTAGATAAGGCTGGATCTTGTCTTTATGGTGTGCAGGACCATGTCTGGTGGTGTGTTCTGGGTGTCTGTGACCTTATCATGATTTTAGGCAGCCTCTCTGCTAATGGGTGGGGTTGTGTTCCTGTCATGCTAGTTTTTTGGCATAGGGTATCTAGCACTGTATCTTGCTGGTCATTGAGGGAGCTGTGTCTCAGCGTTGAGATGGAGATCTCTGGGAGAACTTTTGCCCTTTGATATTTTGTGGAGCTGAGAGGTCTCTGGTGGACCAATGTTCTGAATTCAGCTCTCCCACCTGAACAGCACAGGCCTGATACCCAGCCAGAGCACCAAGACCCTGTCAGCCCCATGGCTCAGAAGAAAAGGGAGAAATATAAGGAGGAAGAAAGAAAGGAAGAGAGGAAGGAAAGAAGGAAGGAAGAAAAGAAAAGGAAGTTAATAAAATTAAAAATTATTATTAAAAATAAAAATATTAGAAAGTAATTAAAAAAGAAAGAAAGAAGAGAGCAACCAAACCAAAAAGCAAATCCACCAATGATAACAAGAGCTAAAAACTATAGCAAAAAAAAAAAAAAAAAAAAAAGACAATGGACAGACAGACCCTAGGACAAATGTAAAAGCAAGCTATACGGACAAAGTCACCCAAAGAAACATACACATACACACTCACATAAAGAGAAAAAGGAAAAAAAAATATATCTTTTGGGAAGTCTGAGTATTCTGCCAGCATTCAGTAGGTGTTCTGTAGGAATTGTTCCATATATAGGCGTATTTCTGATGTATTTGTGGGGAGGAAGGTGATCTCCATGTCTTACTCCTCTGCCATCTTGAAGGTCTCTCTGGCTCTTTTTAAAACATGAAGATGAAGTTGGATCCCTATCTCATGCCATAAACATAAATTCCATAAATCTAAAATGTTTTTAAAAACAAAGAGAAAGCCTTGCACATTAAAATAACAGACGAAAATATATAGTGATACTATTGTTACCTCTTTTGGTGCAGATCAGGGGCAGTTTGTTGGTATAACTGTAATGTATGAGCCTGTATGTTGTTTGCACATAACTTGTTTGGCCACATTGCTGTAAATCACCAGTAGGGTGATCAACATGCTGAGACTGAGAGATTTCACAAGGCACAGCATTTCAGTGTTAATTAGCTAAGAAAAGAGAAAGAAAAAACAATAACACATTATTATGTTTCTGATACATAACGTGGCAGGTGATTGAGCTGACATACCCCTGTGATCTATTATAGCATGTAGTTCTCTAAAGATATAGGAGAGTTTAAAAATGGAACATTGTTTAAGGAATCAGAATAGCTTCCTTTTAATTGTTTATCTAAAATTCTAGGAATGTCATGTGTATGTGTGAGAGAGGCATAGAGAGAGAGATTGAGAGATCTATCAGAATTACTGGGTCCAACCTTCTGAGAGATATTTGGAATGTTAGTTTGAAGAATAATTAGTTCTTTCGCTCCTGTTTTATTCTCACTATGCACTCATGAAAGACATTCTGTTAACTGGAAATTGAGGCATCTGGTTACTAACATTTGTCTTTTAAAAGAAATTTTAACTTAATATATTTTTCTCAAATCTTTGTTATATATATATTTTAAAAATTTGTTATACTCTTTACCTTTACCAGATTTGAAAATAAAAATATATCTGATTTAAATTTAAACATATATGAAAGTTTACATTTTCATGTAAGATTCTGATATTTTGAAACAATATTATTAATCTTATGTTTGCCACATGAAATATTCTGAGACTACCAATGTGCAATGCAATAAATAAAAGCAATAGCATAGTGCACTTTAGATACATTGACCTAACAGTAAACTAAAAAGTTGCTACCATTAATATAATAATGATTTAGTGCTGTAGTAGAACTATTAGCAATAATGTGATTTCTCATACAACCAGGAACCATTGTGAGAGGGCAATAAAACACTAATTGTAATTTTGCTGGAAACATAAGTGTACATTAAAACTAGCCTGAGTAAACCAGCATAGGTTGCCACACTAGAAATAGAGGAGATGTTACTTTTTTACAGTCTGCCAATCATGAGAAAACATTTTTGGGGGAATATTGGGTGTATCTGATGGGTAAAACATTGGGGTTAGTCAGGGGTGACTTCCTCCCAAAATGGATTTTGATCTAAGCTCCTTCAATATTTCTACCAGGATGGGGGAACAACCACAGAAATTATGAAAACAAAGTCACATGATGGATTGATGGATAATGAGGGAATGTTGCTGGCTAGAATCTCACTCTCCTGAATGATACTTAATTTCTGAGCTATACATGAAGGAAATCAACAAAATATAGACTTCAACTCACTCTCATTTACATAAGAAAGTTCCAAAATGGCTTACACAAAAAGTGGAGAATTCTCACAATTGAAAAGCCCAAGGGTAGATCAGGATTTTCATGCAGGCAAAAATGGGGGTCAAATGAGGTCACAAAGATCCAGGTCTTGATTCCTCCTCTTTTGAGTTAATTCTATTTTCAGAGGCTCAGCACAGTGCCCTCTAATTTTCTACACCTTACAGTCTAAATCAATCAAGAAAAGCAAATATACATTTCAGCAAAGACTTGAGTTTTTCAAATTCCTTTTAACTTGCTTCGAATGGCCTACCTATTGTGAAGTCTGAGTGAAAGAAGTATACAATTGGCATAACTCTGTACATATTGCTTCCATTGAAACCAGCTTACACAAAGCTACTTACACATAGATTCAGAGAGGAATGCTCTCCAAACCAAATCAGGGTCTGTTCCAGAAATAGAGTCAATGACAAAAAAAAAAAAAAAAACAGTGTGCACTACCATTAGCTTCTCTCTTCTTTCAGTTTCCATTTCTTTTCCTTATTCATATCAAAATTCTCTCTATGTTTTTATTTTCTTCCTACTACTTTGTTAACTCTCTGCTATTGTATGTAATGCACAATTAATCCACTGATTGCACCATGGTGGAAATGTAATGTAGAGGGTAGGAATATCCTCTGGAGTTCACCAAGATGGTACTTGAAACAAAAATCCTCTTACTAGCTGTGTGACCAGCAACAATCAGTCATCTCTCTGTGTCTTCTTTCATCTGAAAAATGGAAACATTCTTGATTGTTTAAAAAATTATTGTGAGGACTAGAAAGAATCTATATAAGGGAGAAAGCTTGGTGTCCTAAGTGACCAAATGGCTAAGAAGGTGTCAGGAGGGCTCTTCCTGAAGAGGGAGCAGTACTCCTTCTTACAGGATTTTAAGAAACCAAATATCAATCATGAAAGAAAGCATTTTTAAGAATCTGTACATTGTGCACTTGTGACACACTTCAAAGAAAGACCCTTATGTTAAAAAAGACTGTTAAGCGGGCTTCCCTGGTGGCGCAGTGGTTGAGAGTCTGCCTGCAGAGGCAGGGGACACGGGTTCATGCCCCGGTCCGGGAAGATCTCACATGCCGTGGAGCGGCTGGGCCCTTGAGCCATGGCTGCTGAGCCTGCGCGTCCGGAGCCTGTGCTCCGCAACGGGAGAGGCCACAACAGTGAGAGGCCCGCGTACCGCAAGAAAAAAAACAAAAAACAACAACCCACATAATCTTACTAGTTATCTGCCCACCAACCCAAAACCCACAGGTGGTGAGGGTGGTAGGGATTCTATGAACCTTGGCTCCTTGTAAATGTCTGCTTTCCAGGGACCAGAAGATGTCAGCTTCCAAAGGAGTGACTTATAACTGCTTTAATTGAGCGTTCTGAGTACTCTAGGTTTATGTTCCCTCAGTCATTTGTTATAATTTATTAAATAGTCTTTGAAAAATAGTATTTAACACTGAGTGAATCAGAATGTATCATGACTTTTGTTTTTTACTGTAAGTAAAGTTTTGGAGGCAGATTAAAAAAAATTTTTTTTGTATCTCTTCATGCCTTGCATTGATTCTTGAAATTCTACTTTTTAACATAGGTTCTGAATAGCTTTCTTGCTTGGAAATAAGATCTGAGAATATCTGAGGTGTCTGTTCTTTCAACTACTCTATCCAGAGAAAGGACAAAGGGAAGTTTTCAAAACAGAAAGAAAACCATATCTTCTTTATCCATTCATCTGTCTATGGACATTTAGGTTGCTTCCATGTCCTGGCTATTGTAAATAGCACTGCAGTGAACATTGGGGTGAATGTATCTTTTTGCATTATGGTTTTCTCCAGATATATGCTCAGGAGTGGGATTGCTGGGTCATATGGGAGTTCTAGTTCTAGTTTTTTAAGGAACCTCCGTACTGTTCTCCATAGTGTCTGTATCAATTTACATTCCCACCAACAATCCAAGGGTGTTTGCTTTTCTCCACACCCTCTCCAGCATTTATTGTTTGTACATTTTTTTGATGATGGCCATTCTGACTGGTGTGAGGTGATACTTCATTGTAGTTTTGATCTGCATTTCTCTAATAATTAGTGATGTTGAGCATCTTTTCATGTGCCTCTTGGCCATCTATATGTCTTCTTTGGAGAAATGTCTATTTAGGTCTTCCACCCATTTTTTGATTGGGTTGTTTGTATTTTTTGATATTGAGCTCCATGAGCTGTTTGTATATTTTGGAAATTAATCCCTTGTCAGTTGCTTCATTTGCAAATATTTTCTCCCATTCTGAGGGCTGTCCTTTCATCTTGTTTGTGGTTTTCTTTGCTGTGCAAAAGCTTTTAAGTTTAATTAGGTCCCATTTGTTTATTTTTGTTTTAATTTTCATTATTCTAGGACTAAAGCAGCAGTAGGGCTGGTTCAGGCATGGCTAAAATTAATGACTTAAATCATCCTTAAATGAGCTCTCTACTCATCTTTAGGTTCTGCACAATGCTGGTGTCTGATGGTTAATTTTATGTGTCAACTTGACTAGGCCACAGGGTGCTCAGGTTTTTGATCAAACATTAGTCTAGGTGTTTCTTTGAGGATTTTTTTGAAATGAGTTTAAAATTTAAATTGATAGACAAAGTAAAGCAGATTTTGCTTCCTAATGTGGTGGGCCTCACCCAATCAGTTGAAGGCCTGGATAAAACGAAAGGGCTGAGGAAGAAGGAATTCCTCCTGCCTGTCTGCCTTTGAGCTGGGATTTTGATTTTTTTTTCCTACCTTTGGAGTCAAATGGAAATGTGGGCTCTTCCTTGATCTTAAGCCTGATGGCCTTTGGACTGGAAATACACCATTGGCTCTTTAGGTTCTCAGGCTTTCAGACTCAGATTGGATCAATCAGGACCATCAGTTTTCCTGGGTCTCTAGCTTGCTGACTGAAGATCTTGGGACTTGTTAGCCATCTATTCCTTAAACCTTTCTTTCTTCCTTTCTTTCTCTCTCTCTCCCTCTCTCCCCCTCTCTCCCTTCCTTCCATTCTTCCTCCCTTCCGCCCCCAACACTCTATTCGTTCTGATTCTCAGGAAAACCCTGATTAATTAATACATACCCACTTCATTTTTAGGGAGTAGTGTGGTCCTCTTCACATGACATGGCAAAAATGGCTTTATCTAGCAGGAAGAGTAATACTTTCCTGAAATCTTTTCTTTGGGCAATGTTCACTGGTTGAACTTGGATAACATGTCCACTGAGCAATCAGTTACTGTGGGTATGAATATGAAATACACTGCATCAATCTGACCCATAGGTCATTTGTCAACCTCTGGACCGGGAGGATGTATTCTACTTGTGAGAACCACTTAAATACAGAAATAGTGACTTCTTGAAGGATAATTGGGATAAGTTATTATCAGCTGCTTCAACAGTGATGAATAACAGACCACTTGCAACACACTTCACAATTAATCATGATTTACTGGTTGTTAAATCAACATTGTTGGTCCATGTGATATTGCACCACTTGGATATCTACACATACATTTATTTTTAACCTACTAGGGTAAGGCACAGAGTCACTGACTTTCCTTTGTTTTAGGGTTTCTTTCCACTTTTCTCCTTGTAAATAACCTTGCGGTCCACTCAGAGTTTTGAAATGAATAACCTAGCTTTTTTTTTTTTTTTTTTTTTTTACTTGATTACATAAAGTCACATAGCTAGGAGGGCCAAATAATTTTTTATAGATCCTGTATGGCTCTATTTTCTGTGTCAAAATTCATAGCATACTATCACCTGATGAGTATAGATGTAATTGTGGAAACAGGGCAGAAAACTTCAAAATGAAAGCTTCCCTGATAACCTAGAATGGGTCATTTGAGTGTCCAAGCAAAAAAGAGGTGGGGATTTTATGAATTAAATTCAAATAACAACTTTTTATGTCAGATAATTCCCCAAGTAGTTGTGCTAACTGAATCATTGTCATTGACAGTGGTTAGAACAGTGCTCCTAAAATAGTTACATGTAAAACAAATCATATTTAGCCTAACGTCATTTCATCCATGTTATGTCAGAACTTTTTTAGGCTAAATAATATTCCATTGTACAACATGTATATACTATATTTTAAAAACAGCCTTATTGAGGTATAATTGAGATACAAAACTGCACATATTTAATGTGTACAATTTGATGAGTTTGGACATATACATCCATGAAATCATCACCACAATCAAGGTAACAGACATGTCCATCACCTCTAAAAGTTTCCATGTCAGTCACAAAAGGATAAATACTCTGTGATTCTACTTAAACAAGGTACTTAGAGTAGTCAAATTCATAGAGACAGAAAGTAGAATAGTGGTTGCCAGAGGCTGGGGAGGGGGAGTGGAAAGATTTTGTTTAATGGATACGGAGTTTCAATTTGGGAAGATGAAAAAAAATCTGAAGATGGATGGTGGTGAAGTTTGCATGAATATGTGTATGTAATCAATGCCACTGAACTATACATATAGAAATGGCTAAAATGGTAATTCTTGTTATATTTTACCACAATAAAAAATACTAAAACTGTTATATTTTAAGTATACTATGGAGTTGACAGTCCTTTAGCAAATAGAAACATTCCATTTTAAACTTCTTGTCCAAAGAATTTTAAATGTGTGAGAGTTGTAATAATTTCCAGAAGGTACTACATATTAGGTTACCTTGAAAGGCTTTGTTTTTAAAAACAATCCAAGGCGATATATGAAACATGGTACTTGTATCTCCACTGTGATAGCTAACAGATAAACAAGACGTTATCTTAAAATAAGGTATCTTCTAAGCAATTTTATGCTGTAAGAACTGCAATCTGTTATATTCAGCCTTAAAAGAAAGATGTGCACTAAAATGAATTTGTTCCTCTAAAATTTATCATAATCTCCATATCATAGTCATCAATTTTAGAGAATTATGAAGCATTTGACATATGTTTGGTATCTTATGAAATCAATAGGTACATTCTAATAAATGTTAGATTCTTAAGAGGGTGCCTTATAATTGTAATTACTCACTGGAATTCCAATTACAAAGAAAAATATAATATTTCAAGAAGGGAATATAATTTCTAGGAATAAACACTAGCTTATCAGGCCCTTCAGTTTGTAGAATTGGATGGTGGAAAATATTTGCCCTTTCTACATCTTTTTGATTATGCAGCCCCTAACAATGGATAGAAAGCTTTTAATGATAATTTTGTCTGGGAACCTAGAATCAAATCTCAATATCTTTTACTGACATTATGACATTTAAAAAATTCAAAAGAAATGTTCTGTGTCTTGACAATGTCAAATGTGATATTAGTGTGCTGTTCCACTATAGTTTTACAAGATATTACCATTGGGGAAACTGGGTGAAGGATGCACTGGATCTCTATATAATTTCTTATAACTGCCTGTGAATCCAAGTTATCTCAAAATAAAACTTTTAATTTAAAAGAAAAGAAACTTATGTAAACAACTGTACTGAAGTCCAAGTCCATCTATAAAAACTCAATTTGAAACTTGCAGTACAATTATTGAGGAACCATGAGTCTTACAGAATTGCATAGCGATTGATAGCAAAATTAATCAGAATCTAGTGTTCCTGGCCTCTCTCTCTTCCTTCTGCAAGTGTTTGATAGTGTGAATTAGGGAAACATGCTGTTTATAGAATAGAGACAGAAGAATTTCACAATTATTACAAGTAGGTTTGCAGTTTGAATTTTTTTCTTTTAATTTTTAAGAAAAAAAGTTCTTTTACTTTCCTGATCAGAAAGTGGTAAAAATTGATATCTTAATATTTTTTTGAAAAGAAAAGTTTTAAAAGGAGGAAGATAGGTAGCTGGAAAGAATTTAAGTTGAATAACTTTGATTTAACCTGGTCTCTGAGAAATAGTTACTCCTTTTACTTAGGTAATTGGCTTACATAGTAAAAGAAGAGGTGAGAATTTTAGAGTAACTACTTAAAAAAATCTCTGGTGAAAAAAGGATTGCACTTAATAAAAATATAGACAAGCGACCATAGAGTTACTCGAGTAGAAATAATAATCTTCTTATTTCCTTCTCAAAGATCGCCATGACACACTATTTCTTGTTAATCTTCTTTTAAAAGTTAAGGTAGCTATTCCTGTTCATCTGTCATTATTATCTCTATAAGAGCATCCTCACAATTTAATAAATCTGTAGTCAATAAGACTGATAAAAGTGTGTTTTGTTAAGATCTGGCTAATCAAATCAAAAGATTTTTTTAAATGTAAAAACACTATTTTTCTCAACCCATAAATTTATATGGTTTATAGAAGCACCAGAAGATTATCTTTAATGCAGTACTTTTACTTCAGTACTTTTAATAGTATGCAATTTAATTACATTTTACCTTGAGCTTTATACTTAGAGACTGAATCTACACTGACTTTGTGTCATTATGATTGCTACATGTCATATCTGTAGTTATCTCCAGGAGGCTGTTAAAATGGAGAGAATCTGTGAGGATATGAACTCACTTGAAGGCATTAAACACAAAGAAGAAAGAGTCAGAGTTATTCTGAAAGAGAAAATAGGACTTACTTTTAAAACAAGATAGGGGGATAAGTTCAGATTATGGACCCATTAAAAGAGGAGTCGTTTAAGCCTCAGGGAAGTCTGTTTAGAGAAAAAAAAATAATTACATTTTAACATGTTGATTTTGAAGTAACTGTATTATATACTCAGATTACTCAAGAGTGGAGGATATAGCACTGGCATGAGGAAAACGGGATAAACCTGCATAGGAGGTCATATAAGTACTGAATATCAAAATCAAGTATCAAACCAAGCAGAGGTGAGGGAAATGAAGGGAAAAAGAAAAGGCACCATCAAACTTCGGAAAGAGATTCGAAGTGTACAGTCATCAAAACTAAGAAGGAAGTTTGCTTGAGATTGGGCATTAATGTCCAAGGCTATAGATAATTTAAGGACCTAAACAAATAAGAATGATTTTACTTTTGTCTCAGTGATACTCTGTAACTCTTAGTTAAGAACAAATTCATGTCTGTACAGTTGACCCAGCAATTGAGTTGCATATTTTCTGAGGGCGTGGCTGATGAAGAAAAGTGAGAAACATCTGGAGTAATACTTGAAGTCACATTTCCTATTATTATATAATAAAATAATAGGAAACCAAATATCATCTTCTATGAAAATCATGAATATTTTTAGAGTGTATTTTCTGTTACAGAAATGCTATATTTTGTAATTTTCATTTGTGATAAATTACTAAATGTAAGTTTTGCTTAAATCCATCATACATATATTTATAACATGAGCTAAAAAAAATTTTCTTACCCTATGTCTTGTGCATGTGATTAAATTACTGCTAGACAGAGCAGAGTGAATAACTGAAACCCAGTTAGTTCAGATATAGCACAAGTTTCTAGAACATTTTTAACTTACATTGAATTGGTTGTGAATGTAAAAAGAAGGTGAAACGGAGGCTCTGAGGAAGCAAAAAAAGAGAAAGAGATGAGTCTTCCACTTCTAAATTCCAGTAGTACTTCCCATTCATACTATATATTATTTTGTCATGCACCATGTTTGGCTGATACTGCTAGTTATGTTTCATGTGTATGTGTCTTATTTCTCCATCACAATAATAACCTAGTTGAGAACAAGGACTGTCATATACATCTTTGCTTTGAAAGCAAGCATAGCGATGATTTAGAGCACAGATTTTTGAAGCAAGCCTTCCTGGGTTCATATATCATGGTTTCATCACTTTCTAGCTTTGCAATTTAAGGGAAGTTTTATTCTGTCAATGCCTCAGTTTTTTTATCTGTAAAAATTGATAATACTATTTCATCCCCATAGCATTATTTTCAATAGTTTGGTACATGGTAAGGGTCACATAAATGTTATTTATCACCATACCTAGCATATTCTTGGTTCGTGAGAAAAGAATGATGAAGAGAAAAGATCAGTTATTAAAACCAATGGGATATTGTGCTGTCATGATTTATTAAGGAACAAAGAATTAGGACAGTGAATCATGATAGCAGGCAGTATAACATCATAGTTAAGATCACTGCAAATATAAGACCTTGGCCAAGATAGTAAGATTCTTAACTCCTCTAAACTTCATTTTTGTCATCTGTAAAATGGTAAGAATGACAGTACCAATACATAAATATGAGTGTATGTGTATCTATATGTGCATGTGTTTATCTTAGCACAGTGTCTGGCACACTGTAATCATATATGCAGCACATATTATCTAGAATTAACATTATTTAGTTTATAATTTTTCAACACTGGGATTATTGGCTTATAGTATTATCATCATTTAGAAAACCCCACAGTTTGCCTAAGTTGCAATGTGACTTTCAATAAGTTTATATTAGCCTCAAGGACATATACAATGATTGAAAAGAAAAACAATGAAAATAAGCTGTTTGAATTTCAATGTATGCAAACAACTTTTAAAGATTATTTCATGAGCATGCAAGAGAAAAATCTAAAGTACTTAATGCCTGAGAAATTTATGAAACATATATAAGTGGAAAAACATCATCCTTCACAGATTAATCCCATTATCTCTGTGCATGGGAATTTAATTTATTGAATTATTAATTTAGATTTAAATTAAGCCATTTACATTTCTCTTTTTACATCTATGAAAAAAATTGTGAAGAAAGGTGAAACTGTTCCCTGAATAGAGGACACAGGAAGTCTCACTATACAAATGCTTTGTAAAGTACATTTATTTTAAGAAAATGTAAAAATGTATCTATTAATGAAAATTATATCTCATAACTTCTTTAATTTTAACATAATTGTCTATAGATTTTCTAAACAAGTATAACTTAGACATAAGAATTTTGGCAGTGATTCCAAAAAGTATTTGTGAAACATGGTGGTTTCAAATCTAAGTAAAATGAAAGTAAATGACCATATTGTGTTATAGTTTCATATAAAAATTGTTTTTCTAGAGTCTGTATTCTCTTTTATTAGTGCTACTATAAGTGAATATCTCCAATATTAATATAAGGCACTCAGAAATTCTAACCTAACTGTGAGGGAAAGAAGGTCCTGTAAGACACGTTAAATTTACACACTACTCGCTACACAGGGCAGCATGCCCAGGTTGACGGCAATTTTCTTCACACAAAATAGCAGCTAAATGTGTAAGAATTTATCCCAAATACTCTAAAGCAAAATTTACTTTATAAAAATGTCTTGCAGTTTTCAAAGGAAGGTAGTTATTTTGAGAATATGGAAGATTAAATCAATCTATGCAGGCATATTTTATCTGTTTTCTTATCTGTATTTTAATTCACACAGTACAATAAAAATATATGTATATATATGTACATGAAACACATTATATACATATATGTGCATATACATATATAACAGATATGTGGCGGGGGAGAGAGGTTCTCTCATCTATGAAATGCAGAATTGATTTTCTTTGCTTTTTACCAAGAAAAATGACTAGTGAAAAAATAAGCAAGCAATACTTTAATATGCAGGCCAGGAAATTCTCCATATCGAGATTAATTACATACTATAGTGTGATTCCTTTGGGTTCATCTTTGGAACTCCCACATTTCAATATTAGAAACACTGGAAAGAAAACTTTATCCAAGTTGGGAAGGGTATTAAAGAGAGAACTGACCCAGAAAATAGCACACACTACTGTGAAACATTCAGAGTTGGCTTCCCAGACTTTTAATATCCATGCAGAGAGGAATCATTCCTTTGTACCTAAGTGAGTATGGGACATATTTTGTCCTCTAGGCCACTGTAGTAGGTCCTTTTCTTTTTTCTCCTGTCAGATGTCAATCTCTTTGTCTTATAAATACTATCATAACACAGCGCAGCTGATGAAAGGTACTATGTACAACTCCCCAGTGGTTTTGGTTATTGAAAAGACAAAGAAGGGGAGTTTCAAAAATCTAGTCGTCTCTGAAGGAATTGGTATTTAAACCTAGGTATGCTGAGTGGCATGAACCAGCTAATGAAGTGAGGTGTTTGCTCCACTTTCTTTCTTATCTCTTTCTCAGATATCGAAATGAATATCCATGGGCCATTGCAATTAAGGAAAGAAAAACGTCCCTTTATCCTATTACGATTTCTTTATACATGACAGTTGGATAGCAAAACATTTCTTTGAAGTAAGACAATAATTTAAAATAAAGTCTATTTTTCTCAGTATCCCAAACATTTGAGATTTGCGGTGGCTTGTTGTCTTGTTCAAACACAGTATCATGCTGTGAGAGGCTGAGAACAAGAAAAAATGCAGTATCTTTCCCATGAAAATTGTTTAGGAAAGTTATGATGAAAGGTGCAGCCAGATATGTAAGTTTGGCTTGAGAGCACTTTTTGTACATTTGCTGGGGTTTAAAGGAAATATAAGAAATGAACCTGAGTAAAAATAGGTACCATTTATTACGGGATTATGTGACAGTAATTAGCCACTTGATCTCATCTTTATTGTTGCGAACATCCCATAATGGTATGATCATTCTCATTTTAAAAGGAGTTAAACTAAATCTTAAAAAGATCAAATAACGTAAGTAAGCCATACCCCTAGTAAATGGGAGAGTAGAGATTTGAATCTAGATCTGATACCAAACTAGGTGCTCCTTTAGTTCAGTCATTTAGATTCCTAATACTACATTCCTGAGATAACCAAGTGTAAATGTCACCTAAAATGATAAGGGAATGCTAGAAAGGTAAAAAGAAAAATATGTGTTAAGATACTGGGAACCTTGCATTCATTAGAAATACCAAAGTAGACAACTCAGGGAGATAGGTGATGTCTAAGTGAATAATATATGTATATATACCTGGAAAAGTACTGATAGAAAAGTGGATAAAAAGTGAGACTGAGCATGCAAAAGTGCTTTTACCAAGATCTAACAGGATATGTCAAAAAAAAAAATTTACTCTTAAACTATAATAAGGATGCAATGTTCCGTAGTGAAGGAAAATTACAATCTCTAAACTCTGAGATGTTTAATGTAAGACTGGGTCAAAACAACAAAAATATATTAAAATTTCTGTTATTCACCTGTTAATTACTATAAGTCTGGCTCAAAATGTGAAACTATATTATTTTAATTTTAAAAAAAACCCTGTATATTCTTTGCTGGAGAAGGGATATTGTACAAGACATCTGTCAAAACAGGTTTATCAAATGTTATATTAAATGCAGCAGAGTGCATCTGATCTTCATTTCTATTAGTGTCAAAAATTGAGACAGTTTAGTTTGATTTTGTGTGTCAACTGTTTTATAAAGAGTAATGACTATTATATCTACCATATCAAATCTTATGCTTTCAGCACTAAAAAAGTTTCATAAGGCATTTTATCAGTCTCACTGATGGATGACAAATTATTTTTTTCTTAAATTTTCTGAATTTTGTCTAAGTATGCAGGAGTTTTCTACCATCTCTACAACACTGTATAATATTTTATTGGTGTGCAGATGATATCTTAAACATCTATATATGATATATAGTTTACAGAACATTTGGCCAATTATTAAAGTTAATCTTCTTCTGACTAGTTGCTACTCACTTTTGTCAGAATATAATTGGAAATTGATTTCTACAAGTTTTAGGTGACACTTATTTTGATCTATAGGTATCACCTCTTGCCCTTAGATATGCCAGGTACTGTGGAAACTGCCTTACGTAATTTTTTATTGAATTATAACAAAAAAGACTGATGTGCTTAATCTCAGCAAATAACTCGTAAATCTGAAAAGCAATGGGTAAAATTATTCCTTTCATAACTAGCTAATTTGGTCAAAATCTGTAATCTCTCATGAGGTGGACAGTATTGATATGCCTCTGTTGCTTCCATGACCATTATTTAATTCATTCACCTCCAGCAGGAGAGATTTCCAGAACAATAAAATTATTTTTGTAGATAATTCTCTGATACATTTACTATTGGTAAGCAATATAGTGTTTTGCTAATCATAAGAGACATGTCTAAAAGACCATTCTCTTTAAGCTACCTACCCACTATCATGGTATGGCCATTAATGTTGGAAGCAGTAGTTGTCTCAGCTGTTTGTTCTATTAGTGCTATCAGATCAATATCCACACTACAATAATCTCTTGACAGGAGAATGTCTATGTAGAACAATAATATGGAGGCTTCTTTGATATAAATAATCATTTTTGTCTTAAGATTTTTTCTTTTTTAAGTTGTTTATGATGAAATGTTCATCATATATCCCATGTAATTCTTTCTAAGATATTGGCCAACTTAAAAGTCCTTCAGGAAGCAAATGGTTGAATGTATTATATTGTAACAATACAGAGGAAATAGAGGTATTGAAATAGTTAGAAATGAGGGTTTTTAATGTAAGAAAAGAGTATATATAGCAAAGGCTATTGAGTTTTTTAAAGAAGTGGAAATATCAGCATTAAAGGACTTTAACTTTGTTAAAAACAGATACCATAAAGCTTTGGTAAATTGTTTCATGCTGAATAATATAACTGGGGAAATGATTATTTTAGATTAGCTCTGGGAAGTGGTTCATAACATGGTCTCATTTCAACCTCAGGGCAGCCCTAAGAGGTAGGTGTCTTATTTCACCTTACACATAGGGAAATAGACCCAGAGAGATCAGCCCAGCAAGGAGCTAACACAGAGGCTGAGGGGAAGAGCTAGGATTCAAACCCAAGTCCTGCCATGTGCACTGATCCCTGGAGCCCAGCTCTGTTCGTGCTCACTGGGCCCTGCGAGGGTAAGGCTCACACTCCCTGTCCTGGGTTGAGTATCAGAACCACGGGGAGAGCTTGGAAATAGGCCCCACCCCATGCCCAGATTGACGGCAACCAAGTAAAGTGAGTTACCCACCCCCAGCACAGGGGAGGACAATGGAGGCAGCAAGAAGAACAGATAGAAGGACCTGAAAAGCCAGGTCAAGGGGCCTCTGAGTGACAAGCCCTGAGCTTCTCATTCCCCCACCCAGATGTGGCCTTCAGACATGCATTAGCCATCATCAGACAGTAAGTTTTATTTATTTATTTTTTAACATCTGTATGGGAGTATAATTGCTTTACAATGGTGTGTTAGTTTCTGCTTTATAACAGTGAATCAGTTATGCATATACCTATGTTCCCATATCTCTTGTGTCTCCCTCCCTCCCACCCTCCCTATCCCACCCCTCTAGGTGGTCACAGAGCACCGAGCTGATCTCCCTGTGCTATGCGTCTGCTTCCCACTAGCTATCTGTTTTACATTTGGTAGTGTATATATGTCCATGCCACTCTCTCACTTTATCACAGCTTACCCTTCCCCCTCCCCATATCCTCAAGTCCATTCTCTAGTAGGTCTGTGTCTTTATTCCCGTCTTGCCCCTAGGTTCTTCATGACCATTTTTTTCCCTTAGATTCCATATATATGTGTTAGCATATGGTATTTGTTTTTGTCTTTCTGACTTACTTCACTCTGTATGACAGACTCTAGGTCCATCCACTTCACTACAAATAACTCAATTTTGTTCTTTTTTATGGCTGAGTAATACTCCAAAATTTACAAGCAGCTCATGCAGCTCAATATCAAAAAAAACAAACAACCCAATCCAAAAATGGGCAGA